>NC_077233.1:36923758-37058518 GCF_027887165.1 Monodelphis domestica | reverse complement strand
ATGTCAAATGCAAATAACATGAGGAAAACTGGCTAATTGTAGCAGCAATCAGCCACTGGTGCATTCAGTACTAACAGCAGTAGCTGATTGTAGAGGGCCAAAGTTTGCCCCGTCTTAAAAAGACTGTCATGTTTCTGCTTTGCATTCCAGTGCTCCACTGGGAGCATTCAGCAGTGACTGCTTAACCTCTCCAACAAATAGAGTTTCACTCATGTGGAAGAATCCTTAGGGCATTTTATGTTCAATAAGGTCTTAAAATCCCAATTTTGCAAACAAGTGCCTCAGCTAGCTTAGTTCCTATAAAGAAGAAAGGGACTGATAATGATGATGATGATGGTGGTGGTGGTGGTGAGGATGATGATGATGGTGATGATGGTGATGATGAAGGTGAAAGAAAGGGTGGGTACATGAGAAGTTACAAAATGGTCAGCAGTTGGTTACATCAGATTAGGTCATTATATCTTATGCCAATCAGCCATGGTACAAATGATTTAGCACGTGCACAGGAAATTCATTAACAGACAAGAGGCAGCAAGATGTGGTCAATAAAGCATGGGACTTGGAACCAGAATGGCCTGGTTCAAATCCCACCTCGAATAAGTAAGGACTATAGACCCACTGGTAAGTTGTTTAGCTACTGTTTACTTTAATGTCCTTTATAAAATGAAGATGTTGGACTCAATGACTTCTAAGGTCTTTTCTAACTCCAAATCTATGTTTCCATGAACCTGGCAGAAACAAATTCTATCCGCAACAGTCCTTCATCACTGAGATTGCCATGATGGCCATAGACTGGGTCCAAATCAATTTCAACTCCTCATTGCTGCCTGAATAGGTTCATTGCCCTGAGCTTGATTTAATCTCATCATCAGCAATGGTGGGGTGGCTAGCTGCAATAACCCACAGGTGAAGAATCCAGCACTAAGCACCAAATGAAATCCATATTTGATGTCTCTGACCAGAGTCACCATTCTGCATCTCTCACAGCCCCTCTTCCATCATTCTGGTGATGTCCCAGCAGTAGATAAAATGATCCTCATGGAACCAAATGACATCCCCATTGTCAAACTCCAGAAGTGGTAGGGGCTGAATCTATAAGGCAGCCCCAAGAAAGCCTTTGGCAAGGAGCCCTCCAAATAGAACCCCCAACACTGGGATATTCTTTGAATAGGCTTCTATGGTCCCCTGTATCTCTAACCTCTGACTCTGTGTGATAGATACAAAGACAAAAATTAGAATCCCTGGTCTCAAGAAGTTTATATTATAACATGAGAGTTGACCAGTAGTTAGTATTCACCAAAAAAAAAGATATAAAGAGATATAATATAGTAGAGGACAGAGGGGAGACTAGCAATTGGTTTCTACTTGAGTTGCAAATGAAAACAAAAGGTAGCTGAACTTAATATTAATAGAAATGACCAGTTTGGGTATCAGAGAACAGAAGATGAAATGCATGTTCTCTCTCTCAATGAAAGGTCTATGTCCTTAAGGGAGAGCTAATATTCAAATCAACATGTGATTTTACCCAGTTCCATTCTTCAGTTTGATTTTCTTGCCCAAGGACTTACTTCCACATCCTGCCTGGGGAACCAAACTAGCTGGTTATCTCTTAAACTCATTAAAACACAGCTCCCCCCCAGTTCCCTCACACTCCTCTATATCTTATGCCCTTCACATCCATTCATCTTGACCTTCATAATATTAATACTACATCTGGGTTTCACCGATGGCAGGACATCATCATCTCACGCGGTCTCCCATTCACATTTTACTGCTATTCAGGAACAATTAATTTAGGTGAGCCTATAAACCGTCCCTATAAAATGGACCATTTTCATGACTGACACTTCAAGTGGACCCTCCCTTCAAGAGGAAGCAGAGGGATAAAGGGCTTCATATCCTTCTTTATCACTTACCTCCCTTTGCTCCTCCCAATGAAGGTACCATTGCTTTTCTTTCATGTTCCCAAGAAGAAAAAATCTCAGATAAGTATAGCTTGAATTTCTATTGTGATTTTTCAGGACCTCCATGCATCATTAGGTCACTCCTGTGAGATAGGTGCTATTATTGTCCCCCATTTTACAAAGGAGGAAAATGAGGCAAACAGATTAAGTGCCTTGTACTGGGTCACACAGTTAATAGGTGCCCTGAGGCGCCATTTTTGAACTCAAGTCTTCCTGATTCCAAGTATGATACTGTATCCACTGTGGCAAACTGTTTCTTAACAACAACAGTAGTAATAACAGTTATTATTTTTGAGCAGCAAACACTATTATTAGTATGGTTAATGTTTATAAGTTGTTTTAAAATTTGTAAACATTTTATTCAAAGTTCCCAAAAGTCTTAGGTCATCTTAAGCTTTAGACTAAATGAACAGTTTGCAAATACTTATATGACCATTGATTGTTCCACACTTATTAGCTATGTGACTATAGCACTTAAACACTTTAAGCCTCAGTCTTCTCAATCTGTAAAATAGAGAGATTAGTTCCCTATCTCACAGGGTGTTGTAAAGATCAAATGAGGTAAATATTTGTAAAGGGGGTGTGAATATCGATGTCACCCCTCATTCCAGGCTAAATATCTCTAAAGACAACTGATTTGAGATTCCTTCTTTCTGTCTAGTTCTACTAGGACTATTGAAAGAGCTCCTCTTTCTCTGTCCCTCTGGTACAAGTTTGTCACAGGCTTAAGTACATCTCTTATAAGGTCTGCCTACAAGGGCTATGTCCTAGCAAGAGCATTCATGTCCCTTTGGTCAACTCTCTTATGTTAAGAGCTGAATGCATGAGAATGTCTGTTCTTGTCACTCTGTTTTCCATATTCTTTAGCAAAATGTCTTTTGTTTTGAAATATTGTGTCCTATAAAAGGTGAGGCTTGGAATGTGGGCAGGCCTAGGGAATGCTTTGAATGTAGGGTACCTTTTCTGGGGGCTAATATGTGAAGGAGGTAACCCCACGTGCTATTTTTATTTATTATTTATGAAGTGTGAACTAGCAATAAAAACATCCTCATACCTTGTTTCAGAGTTTGGGAATGTACAGATGGCTTTTGTGACAAGGAAATTGGAAGTCCATGGAGTGGATAATTCCTTTAATAGAAGAAGAATGTCTCTGTTGGGAAGCAGTTGTGTTTCAGGCAGCACTCCTGTCACAGGTGGAATGATGTTTCTTCCATACTGGGACTGCAATAGAATTCTTTTGGTAAATGAATGAATTTAAGGACTGCTCTAGAACACATCTTGTATCTCCAGACCTAGGAGTCTTAAGTGATGTGACTTTCAGTGAAGGGACTACTGGAAGACTTGAAGATGGAGTAAGTCCAGATGAAGAAGATTATAGGTAACTAATAGGACAACTGGAGAGTCCTGAGTCCATGCAACTAAAACTGACATCTTCTGATAGTAGCGGGCTCACCATGGTCAATACTTCTCGTGTATCACTCCTCATTCCTATATACCTTGATGGTACTCATGGATTTAGGCTTTGTTGTTTGTCCTTCATTTTCAGAGCACTAAGGACATCACAAGGTGGTGTCTTGCCTTGTGCATGAGTTGGATTTAAGTGAGTCAGAGTTGTACAAAGTCATCAGTCTCACTCTCTTCTAGAGGCATCAAAGTCCAGTGGTAAGATAAAATTCAGGATGCCTGGTGATGACATAGGATGCAATGGATGACCGTGGTGACTTCAGTACCTGACCAACTCTAGGTGCTCCACAGCATCTGCTTCAACCACCTTCAAGCCCTTTTGGAACAAATTGTTCTCATCCATCCCTTATTTCACCATGTGAAGTATTCACATGCCTGAGTTATATATGTCTCTAATTCACTGAGAAGTTTGAGACTTCTCAGTTACCCTCACCCTGGTGTAGCCCATCTGCCAAGATGGTTTACTAAGGCTTCGAGAAAACTGGTACTTCTGATGTGAGGACTTGCTGAGTCCATTTCAAGCTGCTTTCCTTCTTTGGTGTCCACCTGCCATCTTTGGTGTCCACCTGCCATCCAGCTCTCACACGTGGCTCCAAGAAGCTGTATCATGAGCTGCAGCAACATGGGTCTGGTGAGAGACTATACAAAGATGACTGACTATAGGAAGGTACGGAAGTTCTGGACTGCTAGTCAGAGGCTTCAGATTCTGAATTGTCATACCAGGATTACTAGGACAGCAATAATGGATTAATGGGGAGGAGGGGGCCGCTGGGTAGCTCAGTGGATTGAGAGGCAGGCCTAGAGACGGGAGGTCCTATGGTTCAAATTTGACCTCAGACACTTCCCAGATGTGTGATCCTGGGCAAGTCACTTGACCCCCCATTGCCTAGCCCTTACCACTCTTCTGCCTTGGAGCCAATACACAGTATTGACTCCAAGACGAAAGGGTAAGGGTTTTAAAAAATAAATAAATAAAATAATGGATTAATTGGTACAACTGTGGTCTGGTATAATCCCTTTGCCCTAAATCTATTCTCTCATTATCTGCTCTCCAACATCCCTACCTCAAATTGATTGCCTAAAGCATCACTGGGTTATAGCCAGAGGATTTGAATTTGAACCTCAGTCACTTTCACTTACTACATAATGTGATCTCAAATGACTTCTCTGGGTCTCACTTTCATTATCTCTAACATGAAATATGGCTGGATTGATGATCTCTAAGATCCTTTCTGCCTTTCAATCCATGGTGTCATGATAGTATGGAAAGAACACCAAACTTAGAATCAAAAGATATGGGTTTGTGTCCCACCATGGCCACTTGATAGTTGCATGACTTGGCAAGTCACAATTTCTCTGAACACCATTTTTTCTCATCCATAAATTTGGGAAAGATGATAATACTTGCACCTCTTGACTTATAAATTACTGGGAGATCAAAGGAGACACCATATATAGAAAGCCTTCATGGCAATAAAATGCTTTATAAACCCTAGTCATATATAGCTTCAGTCAGGAGGAATTGATTACCCTTCTACAGCAGTCCATTTCACTTTTGGATGGCTCTAATTATTAGATAGTTTCCCTTCCTGACCCCTAAATCTACCTCTTTGAAACATCCAGTCATCCTAGCCTTCTGGGGACAAGCAGAAAGAAAAAATGTAATCATTCTTCAACTTTACAACTCTTTAAGTTCTTAAGAAAAGGTAACATTCAGACATTGATTTAATTATTTCTATATTTATTATATATATATTTATGGGTTTGTTCATATATTTTATTATTATCTGCCAGGCATTATGCTAAATGATTTACAACTATCATATCATGTGATCCCCACAACTCCAAAAGATAGGTGTTATTTTTATTACCATCTTACAGAATGAGGAAACAGAGGCAAATAAAGGTTAAGTGACTGGGCAAGAGTCACACAGCTAATAAGTGTCTGAGGCCAGTTTTGAACTCAGGTCTTCTTGACTCCAGATCTGTCCATCCACTACACCACCTAGCTACTCCAATGAAGACATTATATCCCTCTCTCTCTCCCCCTTGGCCCAGCCTTCTTTTCTCGAACTTAACCATCCACAATTCTTTCAACCAAGATTTCTCCTATGAAATGATCTTAAGGACCTCCACCAACTTCAGAATCCTCCTCTAGATACTTTCCAGTTTATCAATGACACTCAGGACTAACTGCAATACTCCAGATGTGACTTACCCCAAACATGCTACATCTGGGATATTGAGTCCCCCTCCAGTCCTCCCCATCTTTCAGACACTTACAGCTTTGCTTTCCTCCACATAGCTAAAGTTTATTTGGATGAGCTCTTGTTTTCTATCGATCAACGATTTTCTTCTAAAGATAATAGAGTTGGCCATCAGTCTTACATTCACCACAGAAGGACCTTCCTCTTTTGCTCTTTAAATACTCCAGCTAAATGTCACATTCATGATACAGCAGAAAATGAGGAATTTCGCACAAGTGACTTCAGATGCTCCCCTAACTTTCATGGCCCCCTGGGTTTCCCTGGTAACATAAAGGTCCCAGAACTTTGTTCCCCCTTTGTCAGGATTTTGCAAAATCAAACTGAGCTAGGATATTATAACTTTGCCTAAAGGTGAAACTGTCTAACGTGAAATTTCTGACAATGTGCTATAGTCAAGGGGAGTTGGTAGAAAGTAATGGAAATGCTAACGGCTGGGGTGAGGGCAACATTAAAAATATTCTTTAATGGGCAAAAGATACAAATAGAGCAGTAGTTTACTACTCCATTCAATTTATTCAATTGAACATCTGTGTGTGTGTGTGTGTGTGTGTGTGTGTGAGAGAGAGAGAGAGAGAGAGAGAGGAGAGAGAGAGAGAGAGAGAGAGAGAAAGAGAGAGAGAGAGAGAGAGAAAGAGAGAGAGAGAGAGAGAGAGAGAGGAGAGAGAAAGAGAGAGAGAGAGAGAGAGAAAGAGAGAGAGAGAGAGAGAGGAGAGAGAGAGAGAGAGAGAGAGAGAGAGAGAGAGAGAGAGAGAGAGAGAGAGAGAGAGAGAGAGAGAGAGAGACTTTCAGTCTTAGAATATTGGTTCTAAGGCAGAAGAGCTATAAGGGCTAGGCAATGGAGGTTAAATTATTTGCCCAGAGTCTCACAGCTTCAAGACCTCCTATCTCCAGGCCTCTCTAGATATAGAGATAGATATAGATGTAGAGATAGAGATAGAGATAGAGATAGAGATAGAGATAGAGATAGAGATAGAGATAGGAGATAATATATTTATATTTGTGTGGTGAAAGAAACAAAGAGAGAGAAAAGAAGGGAGGGAGGGAGGGAAGGAGGAAGGAAGGGAGACAGAGACAGAGAGAGAAACAGAGAGAGAAGGGAAGGGAAGGGGAAGGGAAGGGAAGGGAAGGGAAGGGAAGGGAGGGAAGGGAAGGGAAGGGAAGGGAAGGGAAGGGAAGGGAAGGGAAGGGAAGGGAAGGGAAGGGCAGGGAAGGGAAGGGCAGGGAAGGGCAGGGAAGGGCAGGGAAGGGAAGGGAAGGGCAGGGAAGGGCAGGGGAAGGGCAGGGAAGGGAAGGGAAGGGAAGGGAAGGGAAGGAAGGGGAAGGGAAGGAAGGGAAGGGAAGGGAAGGGAAGGGAAGGGAAGGGAAGGGAAGGGAAGGGAAGGGAAGGGAAGGAAGGGAAGGCAAGCAAGTTCAGTGGGTAGTGCACCAGGCCTGGAGTCACGAGGTCTTAGGTTCAAATGTAGCTTCAGATACCTCTTAGCTGAGTGATCCTGGGCAAGTACTTAATGCCAATTACCTATCCCTTACCACTCCTCTGCCTTGGAATCTGTCCTTAGTATTGATTCTCAGACAGAAGATGAGTGTTTAAAATAAAATAAATAAGAAGGGAAAGGTCCAGTATTGCATTTGGGTGGATCTTTGGGTGTTTTCCTAATTATGAGAAATTTTCACAAAGAGAGCTCTCCCTAGTGCCAACTATCTTACTTAATGAAGAAGGACTGGAATGAGAGGATTCAACGGGAGGACTAATGGCGGGCTGCCATCAGGTGCTCAGGAGGAACCTTGAGAGGGTCAATAGTCCCCACCTACCATCTCACCCCTCCCCTCCCCTAACCCTATGCCCACCCCCACCCCCTGGTCATCGAAAGGATGGCCCCAGGTGAGAAAGGGGAGGCTGCAGCAGCTTTCCTTCTACGTAATTATACTCTCTTCACAGACTCGCGAGCCAGCGAACGTGAACTCTGCGGCAGCTCCCACCTGGGCTTCTCATTCCCTGTGCCAAAGAGCTCCTGATCAGCTTGCAAGATGAAAGGCTGTCAGACTTTGCTCCTGGAGAATCGACTGAGGCTCTACGGTCGCCGGCGCGCCTTCCGGTCCTCTCCTCTCATTTTTCAGGTTTTCTAATATTTATCGGCCATTCTCTAGGCATCCCGGAACAATCGCCGAACTAGACCCAAGCCAATGGCGTCCTGGGCAGGCGGGAATTGGGAGGATTAAATATCGGCACTCTCCCTCTTATCATGGAAAAACAGCCTTTCTCCTGGATGGCCCGGATTGTGGATTGGGTTGCCTTTCCCGTTCTCTCTGAACAGTCAGAGAGCTGGAAGCATTCCTTCTGAATAATGAATTTTACTCATCACTCTCTCCCTCTAACCTCAGGCCAACTAAGAATTTAGAAGTTCAAAAGCATCCCAGTTCTACCATTTCCTAACCGGGTCAATTTAAGACAAGCCTCTTCATTTTAGTGGGCCTCAGTTTCTTCATCTGTGAAATGAAGAGATTAAACTAAAGGGCCTCTGAAGGGCCCTTCCAGGTCTAATTAATAATAACTTTCTGCAACTCTGCCTCACTTAAATACAATTCAATCACAAATCAAGACATCACCACTGTGATATCATTGGTCCTCTTGGAAATGAAGGATGAACAACAGATAATAATATCGCTAGAGCATCATTTGAGGTGTTATTATTATTATTATTCTCAATTTACAGATAAGGTAACTAAGACCAAAAAAGATCAAATAAATTCCTCAGGATCCCATGGGTAGTATTTTTGAGATAAAATTTGAACTCAGGTCTTCCTGACTCCAGCTCCAGCACTTTTTCTATACCACCTAGCTGCCTAAGTATAACATCCTAAGATGTGATCATCAAAATCCAATGAGCAAAGGACAGCTGGTGGCTCAGTGGATTGAGAGCCAGACCCAGAAATGGGAGGTCCTGGGTTCAAATTTGATCTCAGATACTTCCTAGCTGATATCAATGTTTGAACATTACTTATGTTCTACTCTAATGCCTCATCATGAAACGATGATGCCTTCAAAGACTTTGCCAATGGAATTCAAGCTCTGACAGGTTCTCACAAACTGGAAAGGCTTAAATATGGCATAGCAACAGACTCTGTGCATGATTAAATGACCGATCTAAGTGTGAATAGGCTTATGTTGCTATTCCCAGCTTACTACCCTAGAGACTTTGGGGAATTTCCCCATGGGTGAGATCCAGGACCATCTCTTAATTGAGTTCTTCCCAATGGAAGAGCTACTTCACTCTGTATCATCATGTATATATTTTACTTCTCTGATTTCTGTTTTGCTATGATTTGAATAAATGTCTTTCTTTGCTATTCTAAAAACAAAAAGGCTACGGCTTGCACATATATAAAGACAAAAAGGCTTGTTACCAAAAGGTTGGCTGCCATGGGAAAAATTTTTCTTGAGCCACAGCAACTTCAAAAATACAGGATGGGGAGATGGCATTCTTGTGAAAAAGATCCAGGGGTTTTAGGGGACGACAAGTTCCAAACTAATCCAGATATGGCATGAAAAATGTTAATATTATCCTAAGCCACATTAAAAAAAAAAAAACCTTCAGTTCACATGCAAGGATGCTATCTCTAAAGGGACTGCATTCAAGTCTGGGCACTACATTTTAAGAAAAGCATAAACAAGATGAAAATGTCCAGAAAATAGGAACAACTATAGTGACATGACAGGAACGTGCTTGATGAGGAACTGTTGAAGAAATTGCTTGTTTACCCTGGAGAAGAAAAAGACTTAGAGAAATACTTACAACTAGATTCAAGTGGTCAAGAACTGTTAATTGAAGAAAAGGATTTGATTCATTTTGTTTTGCCCAGATGTGCAGAATTAGACAAAAATGAATGGAAGGTGAAGAAAAGCATGTTTGGGCTAAACGTCAGGAAGAATTTTCTAATAATCAAGATGATCCCAAACCCTAATAAGCTGCCACAAGAGAAGTTTCCCCTTAACTTGATCTTCAAACAGTAGAGGGAAGAGTGTTCCTTGGTGCAGAAGTAGGGTCAGATGCCTACTGGACTGTGGAACTCCAGAGGTCCCTTACAGAACTTATTAATCAAAGAGAGAGACAGAGAGAGACTGAGACAGAGACTGGCAGAAAGAAAGACAGAGAATCAGTAGGAGGAGTACTCCCACCAATGAAGTCATGGATCTCTTGAAATACTGACAAGTTACCATTTCATTCCAAACACCAGACCTAGAGCTTTGACAGATTCATTACTCATCTCAACTGAAAAAACAATAAACAAACACTATTTGTAATTCCTCTATGCAGCAAGGGAGGCTTTTCCTTTCTTTTGTGTTCCCAAAGATCTTTTAAAAACATGTTATTGTCCTCCAGTCTAGGAAGGTTTCATTGAATCCCATCAGAAACGATGGAAGGAAGGAAGGAAGGAAGGAAGGAAGGAAGGAAGGAAGGAAGGAAGGAAGGAAGGAAGGAAGGAAGGAAGGAAGGAAGGAAGGAAGGAAGGAAGGAAGGAAGGAAGGAAGGAAGGAAGGAAGGAAGGAAGGAAGGAAGGAAGGAAGGAAGGAAGGAAGGAAAAAGTAAGGAAGGGGAGGGAGGAAGGAAGGAAGGGGAGGGAGGAAGGAAGGAAAAAGTAAGGAAGGGGAGGGAGGAAGGAAGGAAGGGAGGGCGGGAGGAAAGAATTTAAAAGCATTTATTGGTGCAGGTAAGTTGCTAAGTGGATTGAGAGTCAGGCTTAGAGATGGGAGGAACTGAGTTCAAATCTTCCCCTATACACTTTCTAGCCATGTGATCTAGGCAAGTTGCCTAAAACCCATTGCCTAGCCCTTATTACTCTTCTGCCTTAGAACCAATACACACTTTTGATTCTAAGACAGAAGGTAAGAGCTGGGTTTTTTTAAAGCATTTATTAAATGTTTACTATGTTCAAAGCACTGAAGATACAAATAGAAAACACAATCCTTGCCCTCAAGGAGCTCACATTCTAATGGAAGAGATAATACATGTGGTCAGATGTAAAGGTTTTATAGTCCTTAGAGAAGAGTGACAAAGCAGATGGTCATGCCTCTTCTTTAATATCATTTTCACTGATAAAATTGTGTCTGTTTCTGATGTTGAACCATCTGACAGTGCCAAAGACTTTGGCGACAAGAACATTCTTACTGGATCTGGCTTCCTGTGTCTTATTGTGGCAATAGCACCTGAAGGGGCCAGACTACAGACAGACTGCCGCACTACAAAAGCTGCTACCCAAGGGCAGCTGGGTGGTTCAGTGGATTAAGAGCCAGGCCTAGAGAGGAGAGGTCCTAGGGTCAAATCTGGCCTCAGACACTTCCTAGATGTGTGACCCTAGGCAAGTCACTTAACCCCCCTTGCCTAGCCCTTCTGCCTTGGAACCAATACACTAAGTACTAAGAACTTCATGAATGTTTTCCCATTGGATGGCATAGCATGGAAGAAACTTCTCATTTCAAAGTTTCTGATAGGCACATCCCCAACTTTCCTCCCAAGAGATGTTTTATGAGATGTCTTATTTATTTAGAACTCTTTATTCCTTAGTTTCCACTCTAGCATGGTCAGAAGCTTGGATTCACAGTTATCTGAAGATGGTCATGCCTATTTCCTCTCTCTCTCTCTCTCTCTCTCTCTCTCTCTCACACACACACACACACACACACATACACACACACACACACACACACACACATACACACACACACACACACACACACACACACACACACACACTCACACAAACACAAGAAGATGCTCTGTTGGGCCAGAGAGTTGCAAAACTCAAACCAGATATTAAATTCGAAAAGTACCCTCCAGACTGTCAGGCAGATGAACATTTAGGACGTGTGCACTTGCCCACAATCTCCAAAGTGTTAGAATAATTTAATTGGGTATTTCATGGCACATTTTGCATTATTATCGCTCCCTTCGGATGCAACAAATGATTTGCTCCAGTAATACAGTGTCCCAAGTAGTGGTATTATGTGATTAAATAAGCGAGAACACCAACCATTAAATTTAGTTCAGTCATGCTTACATCCATCTTATTTTTTATATAATTTAAATTTTCCTGCCAGCATATATTCACCTGAGACTATTTTTAAGTAATCTGTTTATGTGAGTTTATCTCCTTACTCCTCATCCAATTACTCAAGTGTGTAGGGTTTCAGGACTGAAATCTGATTCTCCTTTGTTCAACTGATTGACCATTATGCTATAGAGCAGAGCAAGGGATAGTTAATTTACATATTTATAATGGTCCTTCACATGCAAAATGCCTCAAAATGGCTTAGTTTGTGCTCTTCTCTCCTTGTTACTTAGGATTGTAGCACTTAACCTTTCAGTTCAGAGTCAGGGCAAGCTGACTGCCAAGAGCTCTCCAAATCTGATGAGGACCTACTTCTGCAAAATGGGCAAGTCAAGTAAGCTCCCTCAGTTTCCTCATCTGTAAAATAAAGGAGTTTATACTCTATGGCCTCTAAGGTAGAGGATCCTTTGGGAATAAGTACATACAAATACAAGAAAGCATGCTGAAAGACGATGAAGGAAAACTTGGAACTTTGTGATACTTACGACATACCAATGGATCTATAATTTCATCAATGGGGATGTTCCAACCAACGATGCCTATTGCTACCCATCTGGTGTTTCTCATCCTATATTAATCCTATCTCTGTCTTCCTGGAATTCTTTCACAAGGAATCCAGTGAATGGGGGTCTCTTCTCTAACCCTCTTGATGAGGCATGTTGGTGGGTACCAGCCATGCAAAGACTGTTCATCAGGTTTCTCTATCTCTTAATCCATAACAGAATAACATATTGTTCTGCTCTTATCTCTTTTTGTTTTTGGCAGGGGGAGGGAGAATATAGGGCAGGTGGAGAAGGAAAGGAAGTTAAAACCTTTTTATTAAGTTTCATTAAGTAAGGAACCCCCTTCCATGCATAAAAACATCTTTTTAGTTGGTAGGAAGAGCATTCAGGTGAAAAATGCTTAGCAATAGTGATCCCAAAAAGAAAAAAAGAAAATAGGCCATAGTAATTTTTTTTAAACACACAGAAAGGAAGAGAAGAAAGTTTAGAAAGAAGCACAGACAATCAGGACAATGTTGGAAGTAACGTGTGGAAATTTATTATATAATTTTTTAAGCAAGTAGTACAAAATTCATGAGATTTGTGACTTCGCATAAAATCCTTTTTATGCTGTGTATGGAAATGGTCTTGTGTGTGCATGTATTAGGTGTGTATGTGTGTATGTTTAATTTTGTGTGTGTGTGCTCCATTGAATGTCCCACCATCCTCGAAGTCACTCATTATCACAATTTCAATGTCATCCTCAATCCTTACGCACTCTTACCCTACAAACTGAATCTGTTTTAAATCATGCTATTTTTACCTTCTCGGTGTCTCTGCCATATGTTCTTTTCTCTCCATTCACACAGGCATTGGACTATTTCAGGCTTTTATCACAGTCTGGACTATTGCAAAAGCTTCCTGCTTTGTCTTTCTTCCCTAAATCTCTCTTCATTCTAATCCATCTTCCATTCATCTACCAAAGTGATTTTCCTAAAACAGAGGTTTGACCATGTCACCACCCTATTCAAAAAACTCCAGTGATTACTGATTACTTTCAGGATCAAATATCAAATTCTCTGCTTGGTACTTAAAGCTAAACCCTTCCTACTTTTCTGGTCTTCCTATATTGGACTTTCCTCTATGAATTTCACAAACCAACTATAGTGGACTCCTTGCTGTGTGCCTCACACAACATAATCCATCTCACAATGGAACCTTTTCATTGGCTGCCTCCATGCCTTTTCGATTCTGATTGCTAGTTTCCTAGCTTCTTTCAAAAATCAGCTGAAATTCCACCTTCCATAAGAAGCCTTTTCTTACTCCTCCCCCATCTGGGTCCCTTCCCTTTGAAATTATCTTGCATTTACAATGGGGAGAGAGAGACAGAGACAGAGACAGAGAGAGAAAAAAAGAGGGAGAGGGAGAGGGAGTAAGACAAAGGGGGAAGGAAGAAATGAAGGAGAGAAAGAGATGGACATGGATGGATAGATAGACAGATAGATAGATAGATAGATAGATAGATAGATAGATAGATAGATAGATAGATAGATGGGTGAATAGATAGATAGAATATAAATAAATGCTACCTCCCTTATTAAAATGAGAGTTCCTTGAAAGTAACCATGTTTTTGCCTTTCTTTGTATCCACCACATTTACTCCATAGTAAGGACTTAATAAATGTTTCTTGACAAAGTAATGGAACGCACATTTGGTTCTTTCCACGAGTATAGTTGATTTTTTTCATTCATCCATAATCCCTATCTTGTCAGACCATGATTTAAGTCAAACAAGTTCATGTCTTTTTGTTTGTTTTTATTTTTTTTTAATAGAAAGAAGAAAGACTAGTGGTTTACAAAGTGATCTTTGGATAAATGGCATTTGATAGAACAAGTCACCATCTTGCTGGAATATTTTTATAATTAATGTCCTGTGCAGTAGTTAATATTTTCTTTTTAAAAGATTACCAAAATTCATTTCTGATGTCTGAATTCATCTGCAATTGCAATTACCTAGTAGAAAAAATTGTTATGGTAGAGATTGTCAGTTCCCTGGTCAATAATGTTCTGAACTCTGAAGATGACCCTCAAAAAGCCAATCACAAATTGCATCACTTGAAACAATCTGATTGCTGTAGCCGATGGATCTTTTTCATTTCTTTGGTGTGTTCTTTTAAAGTAACAAAGCTTAGCCAGGGCTGAAAATTAAGTTTAAATATAAATAGGGCCTCATTTCTGATTCTGATGCTGTTGTCAAGTGCAACTTAATGAGGGACCTCCCTGGGGAAACCCATGAAGCATGTGTTACGCTCTGACCGCTAGCCAAGAGTTTTCTTCCCAGTCATATACCACCTGTCATCATCCTTCCAATTCAGAGAGAGCTTAGTCACTGAGCTTGCTATGAGCAAAATGAATGGAGGTGAAGGTGAACAGAGAGAGACTGCTCTGAAAGAAAAAGATGCATAGGAGTCCTGCCTTCCTTGTCTCAAAAATAGAGGCATCTGTCATTGATAGGAGTTTGAAAAATGTTATCTTCTATTCTGCCTGGAGTTGAAGAAGGCAAGAAAAGACTTCAAAAAGTTTTCCAGTTCTTCCATCTGAAATGAATTATCCATGCCTTACTGGGTCAAAATAATGGTCGACCCAAGTCAGTATTCTCTCTCTTTTGGCAGAGTATTAAACTAGGGTGAGGTGATCAGGATTCTGGCCCCGAGGACTGAATTTAGAGGGTGCAGACAGCACTTAGAAATAATAAGGCTTAGTGCCCAGATTCCAAAAAAGAAGCAAAGCCCTTGTCAGAGTACAACTTTCAGCAATAAGCAAAGCCTCCTTTTCCCACTGGCAGGGAGTCTGAATATCAAATAGCCAATGCTCCCAGGACCTCCCTTACTCCTACAATATGAATCAAACACAGTTCTCAGGTTCAGGCTTCTAGCCCAGATGAGAACCCTAAAAAATGCTCCAAATTGTCCATGTTTGAGAGAGTGCCTCATTCCCTCTGGCTGAAAATATTTCCACCAGGGTCCTACAGACTGCCCTATGACCATCTTCCCCGCCTGCCTTTCATGTTGTGCATCCCCTTAATAAAGCTGGCTGACTTTACTGTCTTTCTGTATTTTCCATGTTTTCTCATTCAGGACTCTGGTCTTCTTAGCCTTCATAAGTCTCCAGTGAGTCACCCTATTTGCTGTCACTCCAACACCATCCCTGCAGAAGTGGAAGGGGCCACTCATGACGGAAGATCATTTTGTATTTTTCAACTGGCAGTACTTATGCTGAGCACAGGCCATTATTTAATTCAGTTCAATTCAACAAAATTTTATCAAGCACTTTCTGTACATGGGGCACTCTGCTAGGCATTAGGGGTGATTTAAAATTTAGTAGCTGCCTTCATGGTGTCTATAATCCAAAAGATCAATAAGATATATACAACCATAACTATAAAAAAAATTCATTATAGGCATTTTTTAAAAGCACTACTCAGCTAAGTTGCTCAGTGGATAGAAACCCAGCTCTGGAAATGGGAAGTTCTGGGTTCAAATCTGCCCTCAGACACTTCTTAGCTGTGTGACCCTGAGCAAGTCATTTAATCCCAATTGCCTAGCCCTTCTTGCTCTTTTGCCTTGGAACCAATACATAGTATTGATTCTAAGGTGGAAGATAAGGGTTTAAAATAATTTTAAAAAGAGTAGGCAAGGAGGTTCTCTGGAGTCTCAGAACCTCCCTGTCTCAAGTCCCAAAAATAGCTTTTGACCCTTCCCAACTGGAACCCAGATCCATCTGAAGTTAACCCCAACAGTCTTAGATCTTCACCACATCATCCTTTCTTGCAATAATCCCAGTGGGTGTTGTAGGAGTATAGGGGGTTACTACACAGCTCCCCAATCCCACCAAGATCTGGCTCACATTTAAAGCATAGAAAAGGGCCATGGTTTGACCCCTACCTGTCCGTTCTCCTACCCCGACACTACCAGTGACTAAGAAGACACCAGCAAATACCAACCTACATGCCTGCTTTCTTCAGGCTATAAAATATTTATGAGAATAGGTATATATATATATATATTACTCTTAATGAAAACAAAAAGGGAACAAGACAGGCTTTTACAGTGTTCCAGATCTTTATGGGCACCCAGGAGCCTGAGAAGTAGACACTAGAAGAACCAACCGTGTCTGCGTGTTGTTTGTTGACATTTAGAAAGCTTTTGACTCAATAGAACAATGTGTATTCTTGGAGCCTTTTCTCAACAAGATGTCTCCCACACATGAAGTGCTGTAAGACGAGACGACGCTTGCAAATACAGAAAAATCTTTGTTCAAGGATCCCAGAGCGTTGACATCCAGCAAAGGGAAAAACAAGGAGAGAGAAGCTAAACTCAAGTGTTCTCTGGTGACATCGATGATATCTTGCAAGAGCTCAGACAAAAGAAGGGAGTGAGATTCTCCAGATGCTGACGATTTCCTAATTTCATAGAATCCTAGACCCAATAAATTTAATTCAATTAGACAAACAGTTAAGCCCTTAGAATGGGCCAGAAACTCTGCTTGGCACTACAGATTCAAAGACAAATACTAAGTAGTCACTGTCTTTACGAAGCTTTCACTTTACCAGGCATATATAGCATTTGTTGTCCTTGTAGATGTTGTTGAGTTACTTAGTCATGTCCAGTTCTTCATGTCTCTATTCAGGGTTTTTTAGGAAAAGATACTGGAGCAGTTTACCATTTCCTTCTCCAGCTCATTTTACAGATGGGGAAACTGAGGCAAAAAGTGTGAAGTGACTTGTCCATGGTCACATAGTAAGTGTCTGAGCAGGTGTTGAATTCATCAAGATGAGTGTTCCTGACTTCAGACCTGGCATTATCCATTGCTGCCCAATATATAGCACAGGTTCTAATAAATTAAGTACCTTTTAATTCCAGCAAGGAGAAAGTATTAACAACTGGGGGAAGAGGATCCTTGAACTGTGCTTTGAAGGAAACTGGGAACTTTAAGAAAATAAAAATATCAATGATTAATAATAATATCTAGTATTTATATAACACCTAATATGTACCAAAAACTGTGCCAAGAACTTTATAAATATTTTCTCATTTGATCTCCAACAACTTTGAAGAGTGAGTATTAGTACTTCTGCATTTTATTTTATAGTTAGGAAACTGAGGCAAACAGAGGTTAAGTGACTTGCCCAAGGTCACACAGTCAGTGTGTAAGGCCAATTTTTAACTCGTCTTCCTAACTCCACTTCCAGGACCCTATCCACTCTCTTCAACAGAGAAAATCTTTCCAAATGGATTATAAGCCACTAAGGTAGAAGGCAAAGAAGAAATGAATTCTGGACATGGAGGACCATCTGTGTAAAATATGGAGTAAAGAAATGGAATGTAGTATAGAGAGAGCAATAAAGCATCTAGTTTGCCTAGAATGGAAAGTGCATGAAAGGGAATAATATGAAATGAGACTGAGGAAATAGGTAGGAACCAGATACAAAGTCCTTAATGAAAAATCCATAGCCATGCAAAAGAAGTCTAACTATTCATATAGGAAAAACAAAGTGGATGATAAAAATGTATGTTTCCCAGGCTGTGACATAGCTGCTTCCAAAGAGGTTTCTCCGAGATGCCCTGAAAGCTACAACTTGCTGATTGACCCAGTGCTCACCAATATTAAACAAGGAATACAGCAGGGAGACATTAGTTCATCAGAGATGTTTGCCTATCAAGGTGTCAGATGAAGTGCAAAGGCCAGGTCAAAGTGGGGATTCCCTACAACTGACAAGGTCCTCCATGTGCTCTCCTCTTCCAGATAACATGGTACTGGCTTCATCAAGCACTGGGATGCTTCATAGCCTTCTAAACAAAATCCATAAGCACAAAAAGCAGTTTGGTTGAACTATTCAGGCAGAAACAATAAGTGGGTGAAGAATGTGTATCATTTACATTATGATATAAGGTTGAATGAAGGAGCCCCAGAGCGAGAGTTTTTAACCAGAGATCTGTGATATTTGGTAAGGGGAAGAAGAAGAGGGAGAACAAGAATGAGAATGAGAATGAGAATGAGAATGAGAACAAGAACAAGATAAAAGCAAGACAATCTTGAAACAAGGGTTAAAGTTTAGGAATGGACCTCCTGTGTCCTCCACTGGCATCCTCTAGATGTCAGGAGAACTTGAAAAAATAGTCAAATACTAAGATAAGCAGGCATGGGCGGTCTCATGGTTTCAAGAAACTCCCATGTCTATGAGATCAAAGCTACACTGGAATATTTGATTATGACATGATAATAGAAGTGGAGCTAAGTGGCAATGTGGAGCAACATTTAAAGAGTTGGCTGCTACCCCAGTGAATCTCAGTTCAAATCTCACCTCTGATACATACATACATATTGTGACACATTTCACTTCTCAGTCCTCTAGGCCAGTGGTGTCAAATTCAAATAGAAATGGGGACCACTAAAGATCCTTCTGTGCTATTATCTTAGAAAATCACATACTAACATTTTTGTCGTTCAGTCATTTTTCAGTTGTGTCCAACTCTTCATGACCCAATTTGGGGTTTTCTTAAACAAGACATTAAAATGGTTTGCCATTTCCTTCTCCAGCTCATTTTACAGATGAGGAAACTGAGGCAAATGGAGTTGCTCAGAGTCACACAGCTAGTAAGTGTCTGATGCCAGATTTGAATTCAGAATGATGAGTCTTCCTGATCTGGCACTCTATCCACTGTGCCGTCTAACTGCCCTTATATACAGGATAATGTGTAGATAATCATCAGAGGGCTCAGAAAAAAACTTGTAGAAGGTGAGATATTAGCTGAGAACTAAATGGGCAATAATGGGAATTGTCCTAAATGGAGATAAGGAGAGTGTACGTATTTAGATACTTGATTGTTGTTGATCATAAAGACAGGTATCTTTTTTTGTGGGAGAGAGAGTGGTTGGGAACCAGACAAAAGTGTGATTTCACTGATGCAAGGAAATCCTGTAAGGAAAATCTCTTTTTCAGTCTGGTAATTGCTCAGTATCTTATACTATTGGTTAATTTCCTGGGACACTGAGAGGTTGGGTGACTTGCCCAAGGTCAATATGGGTCAGAAGGAAGATTTGATTTCCAGTCTTCCTGATTCCAAAGCTGGGTCCCTTATAACTAATTAAAATTAAACGTACATCACCCAGTTGAAAGAAATCCCTCTATAAAATACAGAATGTTTGCCAACAATGTTCCATCTCTGTTATACTGGAGGAGAAAAATAATATCCAGCATTTGATTAGATGTTACAATTATAGATTTAGAGCTGAGAGGAGCCCTATGAGGCCATCTAGTCCAACTCCTCATTTTACAATTAAGGAAACTGACATCCAGACTCAGGGCTTACCCATGGCCTCATCAGGGATGGTTCTCTGGAAGTTAGACTAAAATTAAAAGATGTGATTATTAAAAAAAAAAAGTATTGCTACCCAGGATGATTGAATATAGACCTGACCAAGGTCTATACCATGCCTATGGGACTGAGGAAATAGAGGACTTAACATCAACTCTTATTTTCCTTGTTCTAATAATTTATAATATGTTTGTTATGTTACTGAGCTAAGGAAAGTCCCATTATAACATGAAGTAGTTATAAAGGCAGTGGAAGTAAGGAGCCTGCTCTCAGACACATAGAAATGGAGAACATGGGGGTGCATTTATTTGCTGGGGCTATAAACTGACCTCTGATAGCGTCCCTCCACTGGCTTATGAGACAATGTTTATAGATCCCATAATACTGCACTGCCATCTTTGTTTGACCATCCTGCATAGCTCTTCGAGATTCTATAATAGCAGCAATGGCATGGTAGTCAGTTACTTACTCAATTATATCCTTAAGCATTTATTAGCTGTGTGACCCTTTGCAGGTTACTAAAAAGAGAAATTCTCATGCCTCACCTTCCTCATCTATAAAACTGAGAAAACGAAGAACTCAATGGCCTCAAAGGTCCGAGGTCCTCTTCTAGTTCTACAGTTACAATCTAATGAGCAGTGAACAGGGTATCTCCCAGAACTACAGAATTTCAGAGTTGAGAAGAGCTCCCCGAATCACCAAGTCCAACCCCTTTACAATATGTCAAATAAATGATCATCTTGCCTTCACTTGAAAATCTTCGTCAAGGAGGAACCTTCCCCTTCCCTTAGTAGCCCATTCCTTTTTTGGATAGTCCTGTTCTTGGGTTTTTTCCAGACATCAAGCCAAAACTTGTCTCATTACAACTTCTACCCAAAGTTCCCAGTTCCTCCCACAGGGGACAAACAGTACCTACTATCATCCTTCCAGAATATAGCAAATAAAGAAATGAGGAAAATCTCCATCTAAATCGCATAGATAATTAAGGCACATAAAGAGTGGGGAAGCAAGAAACTCCAATCTAAATCCCACAGACAACTCATATCCAACAAATCGCAGTGACTCAGAAAATGAGTACTCTGCCAAAGCTGAGGCAAAGGGAAAACGTAGAGCAAAGCCTTCGGAACCTCCTCCAAGTCAGGTTGAGACTATGAAAACATGGTTCCTTTGGGATTTGTCCTGTGGGGAGATAGGACTACATTCTGATAGAAGTAAAAGCTATTGATTAGCTTTTACTGAGAGCATATATTATCCCAGCACTGTGCAGAGCATCCTGTTCCAGCCCTTGGAGACTTTGTTTCCTAAGAGTCTAACCATGAGAAGCAGTGTGGAAAGAGGAGTATTGAGAGATAGAGGACCTGGCTCCAAATTCAAGCTCTGAGTAATGTTGGACAAATCACTTAACATCTTTGGGCATCGGCTTTCTCATCTGTAAGATGAGATTTGGGTAGGGGGCTCTGAGCTAATTCTATGAACCTATATGATCAAAAAGATTAAGGCGTGACAGAAGTCAGAGAGATTTGTGTTTCTGAGCATAAAAGTGTATTCAATTGAATAGATACTAATCGTGTGCTTAGCATGTACTAAGAACAGAGTATACAAAAATCAGTGGCATAGCCTCTACCCTCAAGGAGTTAAACAGACTACTAACAATAGTCCTTCACTTAACAGACATTTATTAAGCACCTACCATGTGGACAGGCACTGGACTAGACACTGGGGCTCCAACAAAGAGTTTACAATCTCCTGGACAGAAATAGCATGATCACAGATAAGTCAAAACAAAAGGTATCCAAAGAGGGCAGATAGGTGGCTCAGTGGATTGAGAGCTAGACTTGGAGACAGGAGGTTCTGGGTTCAAATCTTGCCTCAGAAACTTCCTAGCTGGGTGACTTTAGTTGAGTCACTTAACCCCCATTGCCTAGCGCTTTCCACTCCTCTGCCTTGGCAATACACAGTATTGATTCTAAGACAAGGAGGTACAGGTTTATAAAATTTTTTTCATTAACAAAAAATATACAAAGAAAAGAAAAAGGGATTTATTTCAGGGAGAATAATCAATAAAGGATAATCTACATCTGGAGAGAGTACCCCCATTGGTAACGTCACAGATCCATCAAAGTATATAGATAATTACCTTTTTCCATATTCACACCTACTATTTTAAGGCAAGAGAATATTTAAGAAATCTCCGAAATGTGAGCAACACCAGCCTAACAGATTCCCTACTAGATCTTGGAATGGAATTGTGAGGGCACAGAGACAAAGAGGGGGAGGTTCTAAAGGGAATGGTAAGAGTAATCAGGAAATCTTTCCCTTTTCTGCTCAGTTGGCTTGAGGGGCACCGTGACCCTTGAAAAATAAAAAATAAAAAACACCCCAAACACATAGATTGGTTCCTGAAATGTAAGTCATTTCTTGGAATAACTTCCCATTAATCTCTAGAAACATTTATATCTATGAAGTATGAACAGCTCTTCCATCCATTTACTGCGGATTTATAATAAGGGACCTGTCATATTCCAACAAGCAGATGATATGCCCATTGACTCCATTTCTCTTTCTGGCACATAAGGAAATGGTGAGTAATACTCCCTGTCCCCCGGGAAATGAATCAATGGTAGCATAAACACACCGTGGGTCTTACAATGGAGAACTCCAGTGTTCTGCTTGTCATCTCTTTTCTCCAGGGGGCTGATCAATGACAATATGCAAATGCAAATCCAATCTGACATGTCCCTGTCTGCCGCTCTTACGGTGGGCTTCTCCCCTCTGCCCCACCCCTCTGTGCCTTTGTGGCAGACCATCGTGATGCATGGTTTCTCTGCCACTCTCCATCTCATTAGTGAAGAGAATCCTTTGCCTGCCTCTTAATGGACTTTACAAATTGGCTGTCTTCCCTCCAATGTGAGATTATTGTCATTTTATTATTCATCCTGGGGATTTGTAGCCAAGCAAGACAACATGATCAGCTCTCTTGACAGGCAACTCTTCTACAGCATCACAGAAAGGAGGAGGAAGAATGACTCATAAAAGCATTTATTGGTGGGCTTTTAATTAGGAAGAATTAATAGTGCTTCTTGTCATAATGAATGAATGAAAAAAAGGAATAAGTGCTTACTATGGGCCAGTCTCTGTGCTAAGGGTGAGGGATGCTATTGCAAAATCAGGATGGAGAGGCAGCATTCTTTGTTTTTTAAAACCCTTACTTCTATTTTAGAATCAATACTGTGTATTGGTTCCAAGGCAGAAGAGTGTGGTAAGGGCTAGGCAATGAGGGGTTAGTGACTTGCCCAGGGTCACACAGCTGGGAAGTGTCTGAGGCCAGATTTGAACCCGGGATCTACCATCTCTAGACCTAGCAGCTCTCAATTCCATGAGCCACCTATCTATCCATTACCCCCTTTCTTTTTGGGCAGCATTGTTTTGTGAATAAAGGATCAAGCTTGGAATGTGGAAGACGAGTTCAAGACTGACTCTAAATGTGTGGATGTGTGTAAATGTGTGTTTATGTCCTGGATGTGTGTGACAGGTTAATTATTTAATTTTTCAAGTCCTCTCCCTGAGTGGCACCCCAGGTTATGTAAGAGACTGAGAAGTAATTGGTGTGCATTGATAAAGGGACTTTCCTTTTCCCATATCCTATAAAAGAAAAATACTATAGCTCCCAACCAAGAGGGATGAGGGGAGAACTAACAAACATTGATATGGGTATTTTCAGATTGTAAAATTCCATGAACATGCATCTATTAAGGAACAAAAGAAAGTTCGGAAGAGAACACAGACAAGAGCAGAACTTACTGTTGATACCTTTATGTATCACTTGCACATGTATATATTATACACTCATATGCATGGCATTTGTGGCATGTATGTCATGTGTGTCATGTGTGTATACACAATGTGCCTGTGTATATCATCATTAAAGTTGATTGTGTACTTTAAAACACACAAGCAAGATATTCAATTTATATTTTCATAGGAAAACCTATTTTAATCTCTTTTACATATGGAATTGATAAAAATAAAAATATTAATAATGATTTAAAATAATATAAATATTTAATAAATTTGTTAAATTTATATTCAAAATTGATTTAAAATTAAAATTAAGTTTGATAAAAATTTTAAATAAGTATTTTTAAGCAACTTCTATATACGAAGCTCTGTATTAGGCACAGGAGATACAAAAAAATGCAATAATCCCTACCCTCAAAGAACTTACCTTTAATATCTTATAGCTCCTATTCTCACTCTGCCCCCTTTGGAGAAAAACTCTGGAGAAATCTCCCAAAGCTTAGGTATATTTCATATCTGGGCTCTCCCCAAAATGTAAGCAGAAGAAGCCCAAGAACATAGCCCTAAAGCTGAAGGGACCCCAGGACAATCCCCTCATTCTATTGAGAAAGAGACGAACACCCAGGAACATTGAGTTGTTCACCCAAGATCACGAATCCTCTCTAGAAAAGTCATTTATGTACAATAGGAGTATCAGGTATAGGACAGCTATTTATTTCCTCCACTGCAGAAAATGCTTAAGAGATAAAGACTTGTAGAACTACATTAACCAGTATAGAAACAGAAAATCTCTCTTCTTCTCTGAGAAGTGTTCTTGTATGTAAATCAACCACTACTGGGTAGGTGACATCTGACTCCATATCTCAGGATTTCTCAGACTTATGGGGTAGCCACTAAGGCTGGAAATATCCATTTCCATGGATCACTAGTTGTAGTAGATGTTTGATAAATGCTAGTTGCTGTGAAAGACTTAGCTCTTCTGAACAATACAATGATCAAAGACAAATCCAAAGGACTCAGAATGAAAAATGCTCCCTACGTCTAGAGGGAGAACTGACGAACTCGGAGTGCATATGGAAACACGAGTTTTTAATTTTGTTTTTCATGCTTTTTTCCCAACATGACTATTGTGGAAATGTGTTTTGCATGATTTTATGGATACAATTGATTTCACATTGCTACCTTCTCAATGGGTGGAGGAGGAGCTGGAGGAAGAGAGAGAATTTGAAACTCAACAATTTTTAAATGACTATTAAAAATAAATAAATTTAAAATGGGAAAGCAAATAAATGATAATCAACTGACTGAGGATCTGGGTTCAGAGAAAGAAACAGACAAAAGCCTCCAGGGGCTCAGAATTAATAGAACACTGAATTATCTAGGCACACGCATGTTCTTGCTACCTTATACTTAAAGTTCCTATTGCTGTTTGGGAGGAGAGAGGGAGAGAGAAAGAGGAATCACTGGCAAGGAATCCTACAAGGGAAAGGTCAAGTGAGTGCTTTTCTCCCCAAGAATCTATACCTTCTGAAGTTCAGGAATCAGGCATCTTTGATGCAATCCCTTAGTTACAGGGACCAAAGGTTTCTGTGTCATCCCACCAAGAGCCGTGTAGCATGACTCATTCTGAGACAGTGCTCCTTTCAATAGAGGTACCCTACAATTTCATCAAGTGAATTGAAAAGATTCCATTGATTAGGAGTCCCATGACCAAACCTCCACTGCGCATTTATAACATATGTGCCCATTTTACAGATGAGGAAAGTGAATCTCGGATTAAGTAACTTGCCCATTGTTACCTAATTAGTATCAAGCAGCATTCAGATCTAGATCTTCTTGAGTCTAAGACCCACATTCTTACCTACTCCACCACGCTGACAGAAGATGAGAAACAAAAAAAGCAGTGCTGTCCAAGAAATCAAATTCACATTTCCCTCCAAAGCTGAGACTAAAAGGCTGATCCCCTTTCTTATTTTCAGACCCACAACTGGAAGCATCCTGCCCCACTCAGTGTCTGAGGGAGATGGCTTGATATCAAACATGCATCCCTTCATCTTCTTTGACAAAAGAATTATTTCTCTCCGTCTTCCTCTATAAATATATTGAGATCAAATATCTGTGAGCTTATACAAGCCCAATCAGTAAATCGGGGAATGTTCAGCTACAGAAAATCTACTTGTAATCTCCGTATAGTAACCAATATTCCTTTTACAAAAGAGAGAGAGAGAGAGAGAGAGAGAGAGAGAGAGAGAGAGAGAGAGAGAGAGAGAGAGAGAGAGGGAGGGAGGGAGAGAGAGAGAGAGAGAGAGAGAGAGAGAGAGAGAGAGAGAGAGAGAGAGCGAGCACAAGGGAATCTGTTTTCAATAGTCTTTAGACAGCCTTCTACTCTTAATAAATGCCAAGAGTAATTCCTAATAATGTCAACAAAGAACTCTACCAATGGATACTTAAAAGTCTAAATGGACTAATAGCCTTCCAAGAATAAAAATCTTAGCAAGCCACACCAACTCTTATTCCCACTCTCTAATCACAGACAGACCACGATAGTTAACGTTGGGGAAGCCAAGTTCTTTAACATTTATTAACATGTGTCACTACTGGCTAAACGCTTCTTTACAATTCCAAATGAATAATTAAATTTCCCTCAAAAAAAACTGAGCAACACCAATCAGATTGAAGGTCCAGCTGTTTAATTCTGTCTTGAACTGTGTTTTTCAACTGGATTCACTGCCAGCCTGGATAATTCTGGGGCGAGGCCCAGTCCTGATGAGTTTCCAAGAGCTTAGGGGACAGTTATAACTGAATTTATGACCACTGTATACTATGTGGGCATGGCTTACCCTATCAGAGCTGCAGGGGTTGGAAGCAAATGTCCCTATGACAACCAGTTTACGTGGCTAAAATGAAAAGCAAGATTTGATGGAGGAGAAAAAATACATGCACCTATAACTCGAAAATATATGGCGAGTTTTATTTTGTTTTTTAAATGGCTAACCCCAGATCCCCCAATAAATGTGTGTGTGAATAAAGAGGCTGATAATGAAGCCATTTATAAAGGGTAAATGGCCTTTGAAAATAATACCAGAGGGTCTCAAAATATTCTAATTCACATGCAGAAGGAACTTCCAGATGTGTCCTAACTAGCTGTGCCTCATATAGGTTGCATTCGTTCCTTCCCACTGTTTGTTATCTTTTCTCATTTGAAATATCTTCTGCCAAAACCCCAGCAGCTAAATCGTCAAAGCATTTTCAATGCTGCCTTTTTAAAACAACAGGTAGAACAAGTCCTGAGTTATTTCAATTTGGGCATATGCAAGTCAGCCTCACAACAAACCAAACTGTCTTTGGGGAGGCCACTGTCTCTAAAGCACATCTCCGGGCAGCTTCATTCCCCCAGCAATCCTAGAAAAGTACCACCACCATTGTTGTTGTTTAGTCGTTTCAGTCCTGTCTGATTCTTTATGATCCTATTTGGGTTTTCTTAGTGAAGACACTGGAGTGTTTCCTTCTCCAGTTCATTTTACAGATGAAGAAACTAAGACAAAGGGTTAAGGGACTTGCCCAAGGTCATAATGCTTGTAAGTATCTGGAACAGGATTTGAACTTGTGGAAATGAGTTTTCCTAATTCCAGAGCTCTATCCACTACGCCATCTAGCTAACTGTTTCACCATGACAGTAACTGCTAACCATGAGTGAAAATCAAGGGATTTCTGTCCATATCTTTCTTTGTGACTGAATTGACTTTGGTATAAAATATCCGAGTCTCTATTTTCCCCATTAATCAAACAAATGGAGTATAAGATCTGGGAGAGATGACCAGGCAGCAGTTCTTTTGAAAAAGTTCTTGGTGTTTTCATGAGCTAAAAGTTCTAAATGTAGTCCATTTTTTCATCAGTTCCCAAGTATCTCCCTTTCTTCTCACCTAAATATCATTGGTAACAAAAAAGAAAAAGGAAGAAAAGCAGTTCAAAAAAAAAAACAACCAATACATGAATTGATTTATTTTTATGCAATATTCCAGTTTATACAATATTCTACTGCCACCTCTGCAGAGAAGAAAATGGTAGTGTGATATAATAGTCCCAAAGTGCTAGAGCAATCTTAGGCTTCTTTAAGAAAGAAAAATCTTCAAGGGGGCAATTGGGTAGTTCAGTGGATTGAGAGCCAGGCCTAGAGACGGGAGGTCCTAGGTTCAAATGTGGCCTCAGACACTTCCCAGCTGTGTGACCCTGGGCAAGTCACTTGACCCCTATTGCCTAACCCTTACCACTCTTCTGTCTTGGAGCCAATACACAGTATTGACTCTAAGATGGAAGGTATGGGTTTAAAGAGAGAGAGAGAGAGAGAGAGAGAGAGAGAGAGAGAGAGAGAGAGAAAGTCTTCAAGACTAAGGAAGAGACAGTCCTGCTTTACTCTGCCCCGACCAAATCCCATCTGCAGTATTCTGAATTCTTTTAGAAAGGGCATTGATAAGCCAGAGACCATTTAAAGTAAGGGTTCTTAGCCAATTCTGTATCAGATGGAACACTTAGCAGTTTGGCGAAATCTCTGGATTCTTTTCAGAATATTGATTTTTTAATTCATAATTGAATGAAATGCTAAATTTCCATCAAATATCCATAAAAATAAAAATTGGAGCCAGAGGCATTCATTCAAATTTACAAACTCCTTGAAATCTATTACATGAGCCCCTTGGGAATCTGTGGACCCCAAGATAAGAAGTCTTGATCTAGGAGAAGGCAACTCAGATAGTCAAGGACCTCAAATGCATGTTACCATAGGTGAAAGCAACTGGTGTGCTTGGTCTGGAAAAGAGATTCAAGCCTCAGTCTTAGCTATCTTCTAGCAGGTGGAGGGTTGTCTGGAGAAAGGAGAGGTTGGATTTGTTTTTGCTGGGTCACAGAACGAAGAACTAGGAGAAACGAGTAGGAGTTACAAAAAGGCAAATATAGGGTTGATGTAAGGGCAAGCTTCTTAGTCATTGGAACTGCCCTAAAGTGGAATAGGCTGACATGGGAGGTCGTGAGTTCCCATCACGGGATGTTTTCAAGCAAAAGATGGGCTATGTCTAGAGGAGATTTCTATTTCAGTAAATTTCAATGTATTGGTCAAGGAGGTCAGTGAGTTGATCAAGATAGCTTCTGAAATCCCTTCCAACTAGAAGGGTTGGGAATTTGGATTCTGAGCTCACTCCTAGAAAAGAAAAGATACTTCAAATAAACTTGGTGATGCATAATAGGAAACTCCTATTGGAGCTAATCATTGCCAAATGCCCCATCTCCTAATACCTTACAGATAAGTCCTTGTAACTCTCCTTTCTAGTATCTGCTGCTTGGGTTACTACAACACATCTTATTACCAAAGGCTAACCTTAATCATGGGGGAGTTCAGTGGTGCATTGGATAGAGCATTGGGCTTGAAATCAGTAGAACTCATCTTCATGAGTTCAAATCCAGCCTCAGATACTTCCTAGCTAGATGACTCAGGACAGGTCACTTAACCCTATTTGCCACAGTTTCTCTCAACTGTAAAATGAGTTGGAGAAGAAAATGACAAACTGCTTCAGTATCTCTAACAAGAAAACCCCAAAGAGTCCATCAGACATGACTGATTAAGGAACAACCTTAGCTGTAGGCAGAAAATTCTGTTGCCTGTGTCATCATGTGAGAGGGTGCCAAAAGTCCTCCCAATCAAATTCCTATCCATGATCCCACTGAGCTGCCCAGTACGTGACATTTGACCATTACAGATCTTTGGGGTAAAGCATCATATGTAACTTTGGAAAGCAAAACATGGGAAGAATTAGATACTCAGGGATATTTTTATGGGAAAGAAGAGGTGTCTAGCAATTGGAAAATGAGGCAATGTGTGTACAATACTTTGCAAATGTTAAAATACTGGATAAATTCAGTGATTGCTATTATTTGTAAGACTAAATAAATGGGGGGGGGCCGGGGGGCTCAGTTGATTGCGAGCCAGGCCAAGAGATGGGACATCCTGGGTTCAAATCTGGCCTCAGACACTTGCTAGCTGTGTGACCCTGGGCAAGTCCCTTGACACTCACTGCCTAGCCCTTACCACCTGCCTTAGAACAATACATAGTATTGATTCTAAGATGGAAGGTAAGGGTTTAAAAAAAAGATTAAGTAAATGGGAGAAGTGGGCATGCTGATAAAAAGAAAACTGGACTTGACATCAGAAAATTTGCATTCTAGGCCCACTTCTCCCATTTACTTAGTCTTACAAATAATAGCAATCACTGAATTTATCCAGCATTTTAACATTTGCCAAGTACTATACACACATTGTCTCATTTGATCCTCATCATAACCAGGGGAAATAGGTACTAACATTATCCCAATTTTATAGAATAGGAAACTGAGGCAGAAGTTAAATGATTTGTCCAGAGTCACATAGTTCATAAGTATCCAAGGCTAGATTTGAAATCAGATCTTCCTAACTCCAGATACAACACTGTCCACTGTGCCACCTAGCTGCCTCAATGACTTATCCAGGAGTATTTGAAAAAACTGCCCCATTTAGGGGACAACTGATCCCTAGCTGGAAGTCTCTTCCTTGCATTTTCATCTGTCCCACCACTTTTTCAGGGGGATAGGAAGGATGTTTTTAGTACAAATTCCTGCATTCAGTCCTGGACTTTTCCCTTTGCACTTTAAGATTCTTCATTAATAAAATGATGAGAGCTTTAAGATTTCTTCTGGCCACGACACTCTACAGTGACGTGATCTGGAGAGATGGTGCAGCCCTGCAGAGCAGAGGTTGGTCACTCAGCAGAAAGCCCAGAGACATCGCACCACCTGACTGAGCTTTGGAGGCATCAACCATAGAAGGAAAAGAGGTAGAACACCACAAAACGCTAATAATATTGTCCAAGGACAAGAATGATTTACAGCATGAAACTGGGAACTGCCTTCATTATTTCCAAAATATTTGTACACATATATGTATGTATGTATATACATATACATTTCGGAAAGATCAAATACCTACAGAAAGGCAGTATGACATGGAATAAGGAATAGGTCTTGGAGTGTGAACACACGGGTTCACAGAAGCTAGGTAACTTGGGGTAGAGAACTGGACCTGGATGGAGTCCAGAAGCCTCGAGTTCAAGTCTATTCACAAACTATGCTGTTATTCTTGAGAAGTAAATTGACTTCTGCCTCAGTTTCCTCATCTGTAAAATGGGAATAGTAATAACAACCTCTACCTTCCAGGGTTTTTGTGAGGATCAAAAGAGATATTATTTGTATAGTGCTTTGCAAGCTTTAAATTACTTGAATTAATTAAGTTACTTGAATGTTATCTATTATCAATACTATGTGACCTTGATCTTTACGTCTTGGTTCCCCCTAGGCAACTCTTTAAGTTAAAGGTTACAGACAAAGGGCCAAATCCCACCAGGAGTTCCTTACATGGATTAAATCACATATGCAATGAACATTGTTCAGTTGTTTTAGTCCTTTCTGATCCTTCAAGACCCCATTTGGGTTTTTCAAGGCTTTTGGGAGTGGTTTGCCATTTTCTTCTCCAGTTCATTTGAAAGATGAGGCAAACAGGATAAGTGATTTGCCCAGGGTCACACTGCTAGTAAGCGTCTGAGGTTGAATTTGAATTCAAGTTTTCCTGACTCCAAGGCTGGCACTCTATCCACTGTACCGCTTAAGTGCCATTCAGTGAATATATACATACATATCTACATGTAAATATATATGCATATATACATACATTTAAGTACCAGGTTAAACTGAGCCATAAAGGAAATGTAGGGACCTTTCAATGCACTAAAATCCCCCAGACTTTATTCAGATAACCTTTTGTTGATTTGCACCTTTCCCATCTTTTCATTATAAAGTTGATTTTTTTAACAAGAGTAGAAATTTGTACATTTATGCCTATTAAATTTCTCTTTGAAATTTGGCCCAATGTTTTAGCCTGTTGTGTTATTTTTGAATGCTGACTTTGTCAACCAACGTGTTTGCTGCCCCCCCCCCCCAGCTTTATGCCATCTGCAGATTTATTACTCCTGCCAATCCATGCCGGATAAAAATATTCAGCATTGCAAGGTGACTAAGCAACCCCTCTGAATGCCTCCTTCTGAGTTGACAGTAAACCTTTAATGATGACCCTCTAGGACTGGCCATTCAATTACTTTCAATTCCACCTCTCTGTACAATGACCTAGCCCTCATCACTTCCTCTTCCCCCTCAAAAATAATAGCAAGAAGAGCATCTGGGTGGCTCAGTGAATTGAGAGCCAGGCCTTGAGATGGGAGGTCCTGGGTTCAAATCTGACCTCAGACACACTTCTTAGCTGTGTGACCCTAGACAAGTCACTTAACCCTCATTGCCTAATTCTTACCCCTCTTCTGCCTTTTGTAATTAGAATGTTACCCTAAAAACCATGATTCTTAGCACCCCACTCTCCTTACGTGCGGATGTAGGGAGGTTATGAATTTTGTGTAGCCCCACCTCTCTCACCCTTGTTCTTATCAGTTTGATGGAGATGGTGTGAGGTGAGTGGCAGGAGAATCTATTCAGGTAGCCTTATATTTTGTTGGATAATTACCTTTTTACTCCTTTACGTCAAATGATTGTTAATAAACTCTATAAAATATAGTTCTTAGAGTGTTGGACATTAATTTAAATCCTACATTTAGAACCAATACATAGTATTGATTCTAAGAGGGAAGATAAGGATGTTTGTTTGTTTTTTAATTTACAAGGAAGACTTTGGAAAGCTTTACTAGAAACTAGGCAAAATATTTGCTAGTATTACCAAGTGGTGGGGGCCAGCGGGAAAGGAAACGAGTTATTCTGACATGATCTGTTTCTGATGGCAACATCATGGTGCTTTGTGATCCTTACATCATTCTCGTATCACCAACTGCCTACCAGACATTTTGACCTGGGAAGCCTCATTATCTTTCCCTTCTCCATCCTTCCCCTCTTCTATATTTCCTTTTTACAGTTGAGAGATGATCACCTTCCCAGGCACCCATGCTCACAAACTTCGTTAACATTCCTGATTCCTTGCTTGTTCACCTATTTCCAATCTACTATCAAATCTTGCCATTACTACCTTGGCATCTTCCATCTATATTTTCCCTTTCTCACTTCTCACTCAAAACCCTCCCCATGATTGGCTCTCATCAGTTCTAATCTGGATCATTATTATTATCCTATGTACCCCCCCAGGTTGATCACTCTGCCTCAAGGCTCTTCACACATATCTCACAATCAGCTGCCAAAATAAACTTCCTAATGCACGGTTCACCTCTCTACTCCATGACCTCAAGTGGCTCCCTATTATCTCCAAGGACCAAATATAAAATTCTCTCTGGTTTTTGAAGCCTTTCTTCCTACCTTTCCACTTACTCTCATGATATCTCACTCAGTGCTCTTACTTTATGATCCAGCCACGCTGACCCTTTTGCTCTTCCTGCCACGGAAAATACGAATGATCTTAGAGCAAATGGGAAAGGAAGGCACGTGGCCCGGGAGCAGGTGTGACAATAAACTCTTCCTTTGCTATAGAAGGACCAATAGGCTTTGGGGAGTACCATCCACCTTTGGCTCCTCATCCACCCCTGAAATAATCCTACTCTGGGCTTCCATGTCCATTGTTAGTGGTGATGAGGAGAACAGCTCTGAGCTTCAGACACTTGTTGCCACCTACTGGTCTTCAGCTACAGTGTGGCTACTTCCCACACGTAGGGGAGAGTCTACCATGATGGTGATCTCCAGTTATTTTGTTATTGTTATTTTGTTATATATTATCATTATTATTATTTATATAGTGATATATTATATATAATACATGTTATATATATTGTTATTATGTAGACCTCAGTTAGCTGGAAAACTCATTAGATGTTTTTAAGTTCTGATTTTTGAACTCTTTTCCCCCCTTTTTATTGTGCCAATTTCCCTCCACACTTGTGTCTGAGTTATTATTGTCCAACATTACCTTTAATTGCTATCACAACCTCAGTTGCTGTTTGGGTGATTTTCAACTCATTCCAGGGAGCCCCATTTAGCCTAACTGCAAAAGCACTGGATGATGCCATGATGAAATGTTTCTCCCATCCTCCCAAAGTGCCTACCTAGTTGCCCTGCAAATCAACTCAGGAAGGAAATTGAAAAACAAAAACAAAAACATCCCAGGGAAAATTGGTGACATTGTTGGTCTTTGTCCTACTTCCCTTATCCAAAATTACTATATTCCCTGCTAACCTTTTCCTCTGAAGCTCTACTCCTTAAGAATTAGTATTCTAGAGGACAGCTGGATGGCTCAGTGAATTGAGAGTCAGACCCAAAGACAGGAGGTCCTGGGTTCAAATATGACCTCAGACACTTCCTAGCTGTGTGACCCTGGGCAAGTCACTTAATCCCCATTTCCTAGCCTTTACCACTCTTCTGCCTTAAAACCAATACACAGTATTGATTCTAAGGTGGAAAGTAAGGGTTTAAAAAAAAAAGACTTGGTATTCAGGACATTGAGGTGCTATAAAATCCAGAACTGCCAGAAAAATACTCAGCTAAGTACCTATAATTATTATATTATGCTAAATATGCATACCAACCCAGAAAAGTGAATTCGTGCCTTTTAGATCTTTAAGTGTGAGAGGTTAAACAAATAGGCTTTTGATTTAGCCCTTAGTTAATGGGGAAATTAAATCCCCCCCAGTAGACCCTAATGTCCAAGCAGACCAGTTAATCAAGTTGGCATTTTAGATGTAAAAGTTTCATGAGCAATTCAGAGGAAAAGCATTGCTCGAATGCTGGGTGCCATGACTGTGTACACTCCTCCAGACACCTAGAATAACAATGCCTCGTTAAGCTGATGTCATTCAAAGCACTTTACAAGCTTGAGAACAATCCTGGGAAGAGAAAACCCTCCTTAAAAGGATTCCAGAGGATATGAGGTAGTGGGGGTTGGTTGTCCCTATTTGGATGCCTGAGAACTGTTACCAATCTTAAGAAATGAAATCTTGCTACTTCCTGGGTGGATGCTTGTATTCTAATTAGAGCTGCTTGCTCTGATCATTCTGGATAGGCACCAAGCTTAATTAAAATGCCTGGAGTTTGACCAGTATGAATCAGACATGAATTCACTGATCAAAAATCTACTTGATCTCATCAGATCTCCTGATAATTATGTACTGTCTATTATATACACAGATCTTACTCAAACTGACAAAACAAGCTCCAAAGAACATCTTCTAGGAGAGCCTTCAACTCAATTTCACCTACATAGGTAGTGAGCAGTCAGAGTTCCAACATCTCAGCAGTTGGTTACTCATTTTATTATAAACTTAATAACTTTCAACCAAAAAAGAGAAAATAAATACAAATAATGAGGTAAATGTTTACATAAAGCTGGCTAGCATCTAATGAGGTAGAACCAAATGGATTAACCACAAAAATACTTCTAAGTGTCCCTTCCAGATCTATCCAAAGTTCTATTACTTGTCAGCTTGAAATCTGACGACTCCAATTCTGCCCCTGTCCCTCGGAGAGAGTTCTCAGGGAACAGGGGCAGAATTGTAGTCTTCAGATTTCAAGTTGACATACAGAATTTGTTTTTTTTCTTCCTTTTTTCCTCTTTTTCTGGCTTTTTCTTATTTTCGTTCTTTTTTCTTTGATTCTTTTCCTCCTCCCCTTTTTCTTTGCTCTTCTTTCTCTTTTTCTCCCTTTCTGTTTTCTTTACTCCTTTTCCCTGTTTTTCTCTCCTTTCCTTCCTTTCATTCCTTCTTTCCTTTCTCTTATGTAGTTGTATTTTGTATGCACAAAATACTGGTTCTGCTGATTTTACTTTGCATGATTTCATGGAGGTCTTTTTTTTATTTTAATTTTTATTGTCATGTCAAACACACTTCTATACTGGTCATTGTTATAAGAGCATGCATATACATAACCAAAACCCCAAAATAAAACCGTATATACACCGATGTGAAAGATAGTATGCTTTGATCCACATCCATCTGACTAATGGAGGTCTTTTCATATTTTCTAATAGACTTCTATCCTTTTCTAGAACCATGGTTTTATGACTTTACTATTCCATTCAACATTATTTCTCCAATTGATGGATCTATAGGGCGTTTCTATTTTTCACATGAAAAATAGAGAAGTTATGAATATTTTTATATAAATAAAACTTTTTCCCACCTCATCCACTTTATGATGTTTGGGGTATAAAGTTCTAGTCATGGAATCACTGGGTAGAAATGTATGATGAATTTTGTGACCCACTCCATATTACTCATTGGGATTCCTGAAGAGTCCCAGATGGAGATGGTATGAAGTAGATTCTAGCCCACATCCCTTTTCCCCTGGTACCCAAATTTTACCCCAATATTTACTCTCAATGACCTCTTCTAGTCTTCTCCATCTGGCCAGACACTGACCTCCCACCCCAATTTTCAAACCTAGATTCCTGGTTCCACTGCAACCCTTAGGCCCATACTACTTTTTCCAAGGGTGGTAGACCAATCTCTTCTAGATTTTATGTCTTTCAGAGTAGACACCCAATGTATCCTAAGGACTCCCTGGTCTTGCCATCTGCCCGGCCATTATAACCACAGGATCACTGTCTTTCCATTTGAACTCTCCATCTACCTTCCTATAAGTGTTGCTTCTTCCAATGACAATGTGAGTTCCTTGAGAGGAGACACAGTCTTTTTTAAAAATACATTCCTAGTCTTTAGCCCCATGTTTGCTTAAGAAAAACTCTTTCATTCATTCATTGTTGTATTGTTTTCTAAAATAGTCTTATATGTTTTCAGTCCCCCTATCAATATATAGGGGCTCTCGCTTTCCCACATTCCTACCAACATTGGAATTTATCTTTTTTCCCCCTTCATTTTTGTCATTCTAGTAAGTACACAATTCTTTTGATTTTCATTTCTCTTGTTGCTGGGAATGTGAGCATCTCTCCATGTGTAGGCTAACAGTTTACATTTCCTCCTCTATAAAGTTTCTATTTGTCTCCTTTGACCATTGTGTCACCAGAGTACATGTATTATTCATCTTACAACTACATGTCAGTTTTACTACTTGTTTATAGACACCTAGTAACTGTTCAATATTATGAGCTCTCAATACAATAAGCAGATCCTGACCCTCCAAAAAAGCATATTACAATGCCTCTAATATTTACATTTGTTCAAAAGAAAACCCAGAATGTTTTGATATATGAAATAGTTGGTAATAAGGCTCTTTAAAATAAGATCTGGTATAAAATTTGATTCCAATATCCTTCTTGGCAAAGAAATTTCCTCTCGCTATATGTAAATGCCAATGACTCATGAAGGCTATGTCAGAAGTATTTAATTTCAAAACGAAACCAATTCCACAAAAGGAAAGAACAAAGACCCACCCAATAATGGAGGGATGGAGGAAGGAGAGTGTTTGTATTTTGAGAGTTTGATAACTATATGTATCTAAAAACAGAGGAAAGTGATAAATGGACACAATTAAGACACTCCAGATATCATTTATTAAATATGGTGGGACTTGTGACATTATGGATTTCTAGCTTCACCAATCATTGACTTAGAGCATTTCACAATTCATCTATATGGTACTTTCGAGAATTCAGATATTGATCACAACGTATTTATGCGTTCCTTTCACAACAATCCATTTTTAGGGCTTTGATTTTTTTTAATAAAGAAGTACATTTTTTTGTCCCAAAGTCCTAACAAGAAACATAAGTTTGAAATCATATATTTGTTCCACACCAGTAGAGCAGACATGCAATTTAGAGGAACTTAAAAAGAATTAATCACAGCTGAGGAATGTGGTCTACAGAGACTTTTACTTAACAAAATATTAATGTAACTCACTCCATTAACTTCTTTTGTTTGGAAGGAAAGCGCCTTAAATCTACACAGGTTTGAAGTAGGGGAGGGATACCATAATCCACCCAGCAAGCAGAAAAGTAAATACCTTGCACTAGGGTTTCAGAAAGCAGAAAGATATTTTACTTATATCAACCATTACATGCTTATAACATAGCACCAAGACTCATGGGGTTTTTTTTATCAGTAATACACTGATTTCTCATCAGAACCATAGAAGAAAATAACCACAAAGGCATTGGAGATAAGTAGTTCTAACTCCTTTGTTTTATAGATGGGGAAACAGAAGCCAGATGACCTACCTGAGGTCATCCAGGCAATTAGTGGCAGAAGAATTGGTGGAACCCAAGGTCTCCTGATTTTCATTCTTCTTTCCCATATGCTAGTCTGTTTCCTAGAACTCTGCTTCTAGAATTCATTCTAGATCTTCTGTTCCATCTATTATTCTAAGTCAGAGAACTACTTATCATTAAGAATGATTCCTTTGACTAAGGTCCAGGATGGACTTAACAATTCACTCTATAGCTAATGGTATAACAAGGGTCAGATTTTTTTAAGCATTAGAGGTGGGTGGCTTCCAAATTCATCGACTTGTAGGGGGGTGTCAGACCCATTAGCAACACTCAGAAGAGTTGGGTTCACACACCTTAACTTTCAATAGATCAACAAGGACTTACTAAGGGCCTTCTATGTGCTGGGCATAATGCTAGACCAAAAGACACTGAGACAAAAGTGAGAGGGACAGCCTTCAAGGAGTTTACATTCTGGGAGGTAGAAGAGTGGGAGGGGCGGGGAAGAGAACATGTACACATATAGCTACCTACATAATAGGTATAAGGCAATTTTTCAAAGGATGGCTAAGGTGATCAGGAAAGGTTATGGAGAAGGTGGCTACATGGAGGAGATGGGTATATGTGCTCATATTCCCAAAGATGTAAACCCAGAGCTACATGGTAAATGATCCACAGTTTGATGTAGTGTGATGAATGAAAGATTCCTGAGTCTAAGGAGAAGTCATTAAGTCTAGATTTTTATCTCAGAGTCATTAGAGGATTTGCTAAGTTCTATCCAGTTAGCGGATGAAATGGGCACCCGGTGTCTACAAAACACTGTATAAGACTATAAAGTTTTAATAAGTTTAGGGCCAGCTAGGTACCTCAGTGGATAGAGAGCCAGACCTGGAGATGGGAGGACTTGGGTTCAAAGCTGAGCTCAGACACTTCTTAGCTGTGTGACTCTAGACAAGTAATTTCACCCCAATTGCCTAGCCCTTACCTTTTCTTCTACCTTGGAACCAATATTTATTATTGAGTCTAAGATGAAAGGTGAGAGGTTTTTTTTTTTAATTTAGTGTTTGGAAAATTGATGCATTAAAGCATCCTTTTGCAGATTTCATATTTCTTCTGAAGAAATCAAGAATGTTAGACAGCATCAAAGGTGTGACAACTCATCAATGCCATGAATGCTTATTAAGTACTTACTAAGGACAAAGTTCTATTTTAGTCATTGATCATACAAATCTAGCAAGGGTGGAAAACAATATACTGCCTCTCCCTGGCCCCTATTCTCTTGTGGGCAAGGACTCTCCTTCCCAATTTCTCCTACACATGAGCAATATTCAAAAGCAAACCAGAACAATAGCCTAGTTTTTGATGAACCAAAGATCTTAGCTATTGGGGAAAGAACTCGTGAAAATTAGAAAGCAATCTGGCAAAGAACTAGGTGTAGACCAACATCTCACACCATATACCAAGATTAGCTTCAAATGAATACAGGACATATACATAGAGAGTGAAATCATAAACAAATCAGAATAACAGGAAAGAAATTACCTCTCAAACCTATGTATAATGGAAGACTTCATGATTAAACAAGAGAAAGAATCACAGAAGGCAAAATGAACACTTTTGATTATGTAAATTTTTTAAAGATTTTGCATAAAGAAAACTGATTAGGGGGTAGCTGGGTAGTTCAATGGATTGAGAGCCAGGCCTAGAGATGGGAGGTCCTAGGTTCAAATCTGGCTTCAGATACTTCCTAGCTGTGTGACCCTGGGCAAGTCACTTAACCTCCATTGCCTAGCCCTTACCACTCTTCTGCCTTGGAGCCAATACACAGTATTGATTCCAAGACGGAAGGTAAGAGTTTAAAAAAAAGAAGAAGAAAGAAAGAACACTGATGAAACTAAAATGAAAAGAGGAAGCAAGTAACTGGGGAAAATATTTGTAGCAAAGGCCTCTATTAAAGATCTCATTTCTAAAATAGATAGGAAACTGCTTCAAATGTATAATAATAAGAACCACTCTCCAATTCATCAAAGAATATGAATAATAAGTTTTCATAGGAAGGAACCCAAGCTATTAAGCAGTGTGGAAAAAAAAGTTTCAAGTCACTAGTAGAGAAACACAAATTAAAATAAATCTGAGGTACTACTTCACACCCATCAAATTGGCAAAGTTGAACAAAAAAAAGAAGGAAAATAACAAATACTGGAGGGGCTATAGGAAAACAGACACTGTTAGTGGAATTATGAACTGATTTAGTCATTCCACATTCCACAAAATATGGAACTATTCCTGAAAAATAAAACTATTCCTAAACTATGCAGATCCTTTCACTCAGCAACATCACTACTATTATTAGGTCTAAATTCCAAAGAGATCAAAGAAAAAGAAAAAAACTCATGTACAAAAATATTGAAGGCAGCCTTTTGCAGTAGAGAAGAAAACTGAAGGAGTTGTGCCCATCGATTTGGAAATGGCTGGATACATTACGGTATATGAATATGGAATGATATTACTGTGCTAGAAGGAATAATGAAGGGAATAGTTACAGAAAAATCTGGGAAGATTTATATGAACTGATTCAGAGAGAAGTGAATAGAACCAGAAGAATAATAAGGCAAACTACTTTGGTCAACTTAAGCACTCTGATCAACACCAAAATTCCAGAGGACTAGTGATGAAATATGTTGGGTTCAGAGTATAAACTGAAACATATTTAGGGATGGGAGAGGAAGGGACATGACTTCAGTTTGAATATCCTCTAATGCAGGATGGTTTTCTTGACCACATATGTTTATAACAAGAATTTCTCAATGAGGTTTGGGATCAAGGAGTGTGGTAACAGTTATATTAACTCATCACTGCCATGAATGCTTATTAAGTTCCTGTTTCCTGATAAAGGTCTCATTTCTTAGCTATATAGGAAACTAACTCAAATTTATAAGAATAAGAGCTATTCTACAATTAATCAAAGAATATGAAAAAGGAATTTTCTGAGAAGGAAATCTAGACTATCAATAGCTATATGAAAAAATGCACCAACTTTTTGGTAAGGAAAGAATGCATATCTTAGTTTGAAAGAATTAATTTAAAAACATAAATTTTTTACCAATTAAAATTAAAAGACTATTTTTTCAAAGAGAGTTTCTTTTTCTCTATCTGTATCCCAAAAGAAATATAGCTCCTCCCTCTGTTTCTTACTTTAATCGCATCCACCCTACCTCCACCCCATTAAGATATCCTTTTTTTCTTAGTCCATGTCCTTTGGTGAAACATGTTGAAAATGAGCTGTGCTTTGATTGACTGCAGAAGCATCCTGCACTTTCTCTCTTGAACCTCTTCTCTTGTGATGGCTCCTTTGTTGGTGGTATCCAGTGAGAAATAATGCTATAAGGAGAGAAGGGTCATGCCTTGTCTGTGTTTAAGGCTAGTATGTGACCCCATAAAAGAGAAGCCAAGGAGTTGTGCCCATGCCAGATTTATGCAGCCAGCTGAGCAGTTATGTCCCAAGGAGTAGGGAGTGACCTTCAGGATTCAGTCCAGCTACAGCTGAAAGAAGACTTCATCCAAAAGCAAGGCTGGATTGGAATGTTCAATCAATAGGACCAGCACTAGGAAGAAAGTGTGTTAAATCTGAGTCTATTTTCCCCAGACCTTGCCGTGGTATATGGAAGAGTTAACCCATGACTATTGAGCGGAAATATTTGGGAGACTTTTTGGATGGGAGGAATATCTGTCAAGTACATTTTCCTTTGATGCTATTAAATGAAATTGAATCATTAGTCACTGGTGAACACACATGGAATGGGGGCTCAAGATGATTGTAATAGAGAATTGAAACAGCCTCTCAGGAGTACCCCCTGACTAGAACCCTTAGGAAGAGATATAGCCAACTTGCTTTTGGATAGTTAACCCAGAGCGTACTTGGTATATAATTAATATGCATAATCGAGTAAAGCAAACTCCCACATTGGCCAAATCTGAAGAGACCTATGTCTCTGTCTGTGCCCCATCATCACCCTTGACTCTTCTTTTGAAACTGATGCAATGTCTCCCCTTCCAGGCCAAGAGAGCTACAGGAACAATGAGAGAATTGCTTTCTCAACCCAAAGCACTACTGATCCAGTTCACATGGCAACAAGGCAGCTCTTCCCAAGCTCTATGGGGAGCAATCTCTATTATACAAAGATGAATAAGCATATGATCTTTCCTTTTAGAATTTAGAGGCGATAAGTGGCACAGTAGATAGAACACTGTACTAGAAGTCAAGAAAGTCCAATTTCACATCTGACCTTAGGCACTAGCTATGTGAGCCTGGGCAAGTCATTTCACTTCTGTCTGCCTCAGTTTCCTCACCTGTAAAATGGCAATTATAACAACATCTATCTCCCAGGGTAGTTGTGAGGATAAAATAAGATAATATTTGTAAAGTATTTACTGAGTACAGTGTCTGGCACTATAAAAATGCTTATTGCCTCCCTATCTCCCCTCTGCAGAAACAAAAATAAGGTAGGGATGTAATAAGGGCAGGAGTGTGCTGGTAAATAATTAACACCCATGTCTCCAAGTGGGGGAAACGTATGAAAGATGCATTTCATTATTAACATTTTCTCCATCATTTTCTTAAATCTAGACAATAAGAAAAAAACCAAGAAATCAAGCCTTTGACTAATTTCCAAGGTGTAAATACTTGTGCTAAGCATTTAACAATTAGCTCTCCTGAGCCCTTTCAAAATACCTCCAGCACAGTCTAGGATAAAGCAAAGAGAATAGAGTTCTACAAAAATTTTTGAGAAGGCAGAGATTATTCTTGCTTGGGAAAAGTATCCTATATCAACCACTCATTTCCCAAAGTTCTACATCATGATCTCGTGACCAAAAGACCACATGGTCTTGGTGAGGAGTAGATAAGAAAGAAGATAGAACAGGTTACAGAAACTCAATCTTGGCTGCCCCCCAAAAATGATGGCTAAGCAATGCTAAAGGAAATGAGGGGTTGAACAACCAGGCTATTTGCCCGGGTCCTTTAGAATTATAGTGGACATACTTCAGTGCCCAGATTATCTCTGTGTAACATAGTAAAATAATAGGTGGTATTCTAAAAACCCATTAAATCTTGCAAGTTGCTTTACATATATTAACTCATTTGATCTGAAATCTAAGAAAGCTGCCTTAGATAAATGGGTTCCACTCCAATCATCTCCTAGTCCCACCACTGGGCACCATTTTCTGTAGCAATGACAGTAATGGAACTAGTAAAAGCAATACCATCTTGTGTTTTCACAGAGGTAACTGCCATTTTTCCTCTAGAGATGTTTTTATCTCACCACAATCATATTTTCCAGGACTAAAACAATCATTTCAAATCTTTTCTCATCTAGCTGCCTTGCCAATCTCTTTGTTGGGTTTTCCTCTTCAATCAGATTCTATTCATTTTCATCCATCACACTTTAGAAGCTAGTAACATGAAAAAATGTATAATTATGAACATAAATATTCTTCCCCCTTTCCTTTCATCTCTTCCCAATCCTGCAGCCTCCAATTAAAAGCTATTTTCCCAGAGTTTGCTCTTGCCTCTACCCCTTAATGCATTCATCAAGCCAGCAAAACAAACGCAATACCATCAGTAGAAATCACTAATTGTAACTAGGATGGGGACAACAGGAATTTGGCCCAGAATGTTGACAATCTAGGGGCATACTTACTCCCTGCTTTTTCTCCATAGCTACCAAGGCATCTAACCTAAAAATGTTAGTTAAAAAATTTCCTTTTTGTAGGATATCCCCTTATGAACTTTTGTTTTTCTTCTGGGCATGTTTAATGTTTTGTGGACATATTTTTCTTTTTTTTTCTCCTCCATTACCTAACCCCGACCAATAGAAGCTTTGCCTTGTGACAAGTAAATAGAGTCGAACAACACAAATCGATACTTTCCCCACACCTGAAAATATATGCCTCATTATGAATATCTAGACTGTAATTTCTCTCCCAAGATGTAAGAGGCTAGCTTCATCATTAGTGTTCTGAAATCATAATTGTTTCCTGTTTTCATCAGAAGGCTGAAGTCTTTAAGGAGTTGTTTTCTTCGGATTACTGTGGTCTTTACATCAATAGTTCTTCTGGTTTCACTTATCTCACTCTACATCAGTTGATACAAGTCTTTCCACTGTGCTTTCTGCTGTATTGTAAAGTCTGCAATTCACTTAAAATTGAACAGAGAGCACTTTGCAATGGCTTTGTCCAATAATGACACAGTAATCACTGTCATTGCTTATTGTAGAGAGAATTTCTGGAAGCTGGAGCACAGACGGCAGGAAGTTCTTCCTTCTTTGTTAATCGTAAAAGAAAAACAAATTTACAATGAGGTCAGGTTAGGTCTTACTCCTCAGCAAGAAAAGATCCCAGTGGGGTAGGAAATGTCTCCCTGGATCAAATGTTAACTTCGTTTCCATTTTATTCTGTATTTTACACATGCAGACCAAAGCCATATGAATATTTAAGGAAGCACCATGGTCTACAGAGAAAAGAGTTGAACTTGGAGATGGGAAATATGGGTTTAAATCTCAGCTCCAGCATTTGCTTATAGTCACATGGTGAGTAAGTCACTTTAAACCCCTGAGCCTCAGTGTCCTTCATTTGTAAAATAAAAATAGTAGTTGTGAGGGAAATGCTTAGTAAATCTATTTTTTTTTTAACCTGTGTCAGTTCCAAGGCAGAAGAGCAGTATGAGGTAGGCAATTACGGTAAATGACTTGCCCAGGGTCATTCAGGGAGGAAGTGTCTGAGGTCAGATTTGAATTCAGGTCCTTCTAACTCTAGACCTGGTGAGCTATTGAGCTGCTCCTCTTAGTAAATGTTAAAGAGCTAAATAAATATATTGTTGTTCAGTCATTTCAGTCATGTCTGATTCTTCATGACTCCAGTTGTGGTTTTCTTGGCAAAGATTCTGGAGTAATTTGCATTTCCTTCTTTGGTTCATTTTACAGATGAGCAAACTGAGGCAAACAAGATTGAGGTCACAAAGTCAGTAAGTATCTGAGGCCAGATTTGAACTCGTCTTCCTGACTCTACAGCCAGCTATCTATTCACTAGGTTTTGCCCCTTCTCATGAAATTAGAATAATCTATGAATAAATATAATAATCATAGTAGCAACAATAACATACTTACAGAAAACTTTGAGCTTTAAAAAGTGTTTTACATACATGATTATCTTATTTGACCCTCTTTGAAGAGGTGCTAAAGGACCCACAATAACAATAACTTGAGAGCAGAAAAATTAAGTGACTTACCCAATCACAGAACAAGCAAAATTCGAACCCAAGCCTTTGTGACTCTCATTGATAGGAGACCATTGCACAAGGGCTATCTATCTATCTATCTATCTACCTATCTGAATCTCTATCTTCCTCCAAGCTTTAGAATGACTTCTCCAGTGTGCCTCCTACATGTGTCATCCTGTGTTCTGAAGTGCTCACAGCACTTCTCCTCAACACTTCATTTCTTTAGAGAACTGCATGGTTTCTATTTTTTAAATGATGATGAGCCTCACACAGTACAAGCATCAGACAATCATGATGTACAAGCCTAAGGCTCTTGGAAGCACTTCTATTTAGAAATATTTGTTCTCTCCTCTGCATTCCTGAACTAATGTGCATTTTCCTTTTCAATCAAATTCTATTCATTTGTGCACATTATGCCTAAGAAATAGCTTAAGAGAAGCGTAAGTGGTCTCTTCATTTCCTGCCTTGTTTTCTCGGAGTCTCAATCTTCATTCCAGAAGGGCAACAAGACCAGCTCACACAGTTCCTAGAGCACAGCTTTGACCATGGCCTCACCATCAAATCCCCGAGAGGTCTGAAATGTTCATATTTCCTCCCATGGACAAGAAGGATAACAACTCCGAAGCCATTTTCCTAACCATACATTGGCTTTGAGCACATCACATCCCAAGGCTGCTACATCTCCCTCAGAGTGTAGGGATAGCCCCGAGTGCATGACAGCTGTCTTCTAATTCTCTAATTCACCAACCCCCACCCATGGGATCTTCCCCCAACCCAGGATTATCAATAGATATCAATGTCATCCAGACTTCATTAATTTAGAAATTAGTATTTACTACAGTAGTGGAGTTGATACAGTTTATACAAAACATCTCCCCATTTTCCACCAAAAAAATAATATGACATACTTTTCTACCAGTACCCACAGTATCTAGGAAATGGGTTCAAAAGTAGAGAGGCCAGGTGTAACAGAAAAACTCCAAGAAATACTTTTGGTGAGATTTTAGGATGTTCCCCATAGCTAATGACAACAAAAATAGCAATAACTAAAATTCATATAGTATTTTAAGATTTGCAAAACACTTTCCAAACATTGTATTTGCTCTTCACCATAACCCTGAGAGGAAGATGCTACTATTAGCTCCATTTTGCAGTTGAGGAAACTGAGGCAGACAGAGGTAAAGTCACTTACCCATGGTTACATAGCTAATAAGTGTATGAAGTAGAATTTGAACTCAGAACTTTCTGAGCCTAGGTCTAATACTCTATTCAGTACATCACCAGCTAGACACTTTATAGGGTGGTGACTCTTCCTTTCCTCTTCTTGCCCAGTCTGTATCAGACATCTGAGGCAGACCCTGACATCAGTTATTATTGTCCAGGGATCTCTGCTAGGTCTCTGATGAAAAGTCCAAATTGTCTGAAATATCTTCTTCTGATCAAGGAAGAGAGGAAGTTGAGGTAGCCAAGGTACTCACTTCCCTCCTTGCCCAAACAATTCCTTCTCAGGGCTTTGGCTGGAATGGCCTCCCCTGGCTCACCACTGCTCAGATCTCTGATTCCAATTAGCTAACCAGACTCCCTAGAATGCCTAAGAGGTATCCAGGTCCTCAAAGAATGACCAAGTTCTTCAGCCAATCAGGAAGTGGCTTCCAACCACATCTGAGGAAATTTCTAGACCTGGTTCACATCTAGAAGACAATCAATCAATACATATATATTCCTCTGGTGAAGCCATAGCATCTTGTCACTTACTTTAAGCAGAGTAAAGATAATTGTGTAGCCTTTCCCTCTCCCTGATGCTCTTTGAGGATAGGAACTGTCCCATTTCTATTTTTTATTCCCAGCTCCTAGCACATTACTAGGTACACAGCAGGCACATAATAATAGCCTGGATTGGATAATATTTATCATCCTAGTTTAGTTTCTGAAAGACCATCTTGGATCTTAAACTCTAAAAGGGAAAGAAATAACACTTGATGGAAGATGAATAAAATCATTGTTGATTCTATTTTTAAACAAATGTACAGCTTTGTTTATCTCCCTCCCCCCACTTTCCTTCCTCTACTTCCATTTTCCCTCTTTTTCTTCTTCTCCAAAATTCTTACTTGTTCCTCTCATGCCCAGTCAGTCACTCAATAAAATTTTAGGTTCTTACTGTGTGCTAGCTCTTACCACAGTGACTCCAGAGCTTAGCATGGCACATAGTAGGTGCTTAATAAATGTTGACAGATTGATTATCAGGCACTATGCTAACTGCTGGCATAGTCACTCAATAAAATTTCAAGTTCTTACTGTGTGATAGCTCTTACCACAGTGACTCCAGAGCTTAGCATGGCACATAGTAGGTGCTTAATAAATGTTGACAGATTGATTATCAGGCACTATGCTAACTGCTGGCATAGTCACTCAATAAAATTTCAAGTTCTTACTGTGTGATAGCTCTTACCACAGTGACTCCAGAGCTTAGCATGGCACATAGTAGGTGCTTAATAAATGTTGACAGATCTTTTACCAGGCACTATGCTAACTGCTGGCAATACAAAAAAAATGTTTTTTAAAAACCCAGAGTCCCATCTCTCAAGGAGCTCTGTCTGATGTAAGTAAGACCACATGCAAACAAGAAGTCACAAACAAGTTATATACATGATAAATTAGAGGAAACCAACAGAGAGATGGCACTAGAATTAAGGTAGATTGGGAAAGGCTTCCTGTAGTAGGTGAGATTTTATCTGGGATCTGAAGGAAGCCAGGCAAGCCAGGAGGCATAGATGCCATTTATGCCTCAGACCTTCCCATGGTGCCCAAGGAGATTATCTGATTCCTTGGGTGGCACTTGAGGCTTGAGAAGTTGCCATTCCTCAGAAGTAAACATTACTCTCTAAGAAAATGAAAGAAGGGTAGCTCTAGAACTGGCAGGGACTTTATCACGATCAGGTCTAACCCCTTCATTTTGTAGATTGGGAAACAGAGGCAGAGGTTCAGCATCTTACTCGAGGTGAATCAGCCTCAAGCTTCTGAAGCAGAGAGTTGAACTTGGATGTTCCTGATGGCAAATCCAGTGTTCTGTTTTTCACCTAATGTATCAAATACACATTATTTAAAGTATTTAAGGTGCATTCCACATTAGGTAAGACTAATATTTGGCAGCTGGTTTCAAGAATTCTAAAAATGTCTTGCTCAGTGTTAGACGGTGAAGCATCTCACTAATTGAAGCATGTCTACCAATTAATCATTTGTCAAATTCTCTCTCTCTCTCCCCTCAAAAAAACAGATAGCAATAATAATTTTAAAGTGATTATTACATTTTAATTAATGCAAAGAAATGGGAAGGCAATCATTTAGAGAGCATCTCCATCATAAATGTTTCTGGGATCATACTTTGTAAATTAAAAAATAAAATCAAGCCTGGCTTTGGGACATCTTGGACTTGAGGGCATACCAGGAACATATGGGGTGGGAAGAAATGCTGGCACATTTTCCTCAAGCTAGGAGAGTCCATTGTTCTCAATTTCATTAAAATCAAATCAACTCTGTTCTCCTCCAAGACATTTCCATGTTATATTAATCTCCTAGCATGCAGCCTGTGTGAATTCGTGCCCATTTCTCAATTTGGCCAGTACAGTAAATGGGTCTCCTTTAATGAACAGAGCTCTCCCCTCCAACCTCACCAATAGCATGAATTGTTTATTGTTCCCCCGACAATTACAGCTGGGAATGTGGATGGCCAAGTTGGGCTTTTCCAGAGTCGCCAGCTCTTGTGACAGTCAAGTCTCTCTGCCTCAGGTAAGCTACCTGCCAACTTACCTCTGTAGGCACTCAGAGCCTCTGCTTGTTTAGCTTAGCGTATACTAAAGCATGGTGGATCTGGAGTTCTCACAGACAGCTTAAACACAATTAACTTTTCATCCGATGCATCCCATCTCTCTCTGCTCCCAATGCTCCCTTAGGGCCTCAGATCCAATAAGTCCTCCATGTGGATAGAGGGCCAGGCAAAGAAACTGACCAAATATTGTACAATGCGATATTACAAACCTATGGGAAAGGGCTTTAATTAAAGACCAAGACGATTCTTTGGGGAAATGTTTCTTTTATTAACGATTCCTGACAAACAAAGCAGCATTAGCCAAACCCACGCTGCCTGGAAAATGTGTTTGCCTTTCTAAGATTTTTTGAAAAAATCTCTTCTTCCTTTTGGATATTTAGACATTAGGACAATAGCAGTGTTTCGAGCCCAGGAAATTAAATTTAACTCATTCTTTCCATATTGACCAATTTAAAAATATACCATCCAAATAATGTAATTCAGAACTACTTGGAGTGGGGAAGAGGAATGAAAAGGGATCATTGTTCATTGTATTTCCATAGAAATATTATAATAATTGCATAGATAAGTCATTCCCAGATCAACTAACCAGGCTGATTCAAATGAAAACACAGAATTCAAATGCTGATAAGAAAATGTAGGCCAGGGAGCAGTTGGGTGGCTCAGTGGATTGAGAGCCAGGCCTAGAGATGGGAGGTCCTAGGTTCAAATCTGGCCTCGGACACTTCCCAGCTGTGTGACCCTGGGCAAGTCACTTAACACCCATTGCCTAGCCCTTACCACTCTTCTGCCTTGGAGCCAATACACAGTATTGATTCCAAGACGGAAGATAAGGGTTTAAAAAAAAGAAAAGAAAAAAAATGTAGGCCAAAATGGGACCACTCTTGCCATTTTGTAAAAGACATTGGTCTCTTTTTTCTTCTTTTTTACTATTTTCTCTCATGAGATTAAATAAATTACAATTTGGATTTGGAAGTAGAAAAGAGGTACCCAGGAGTGCTTTGAGCTTGGATAGACATGGAAGAAGCCAAAGTCCTTCACTATATCCCAAGCCTTCACCAGTTGTCCTGATTTTTGTCTTCCCGTTGGACTTTGGTGTCTTTGGAAGAGAGAGTGAAGCCAATGAGTCAGTGCAGCTCTTCCTCACTTAAATCCAATTTACGCACAGGTCTAAAGACATCACTCTGATATGTAAACCTTAAAATTTCTTAGACTTGTGAATGTTGGAAATTTCACCATTGGAAGGTTTCATGCTTGTAGGGAATTTCCTACTGATAGTGGGTCTTGGCTATTGGAATGTGAACCCCATTGGCATGGGAGATTCCTCCTCCTCCCTTCTTAAGATTACTTTAGGACAAAAACCTTTTGCTAAACAATGGAAAGGGCTTTGACCTATGCTTAATAATCCAATGGGATTGCTTATCAACTCCAGGAAGGGAGAGAGAAGAGGGGAAAGAGACAATATGAATCATGTAACTTTGGGAAATTTATGTATAAACTTGTAATTGGAATAAAATAAAGATAAAAATTTTAAAATAATAATAAAATAAATAAAATAAGATGTCACATGTTGATCCTTTTTGAGTACAAAGGATAAAACAAAAATATGCATATATATTTACATGCTAGGTCAACTGACATTTTCCTATAAAACACCACTTTGATATGTTCACAGAACCATCTATGGAAATGGTTTAAGGTTAGAATATCTGAAAAGCCCAACTGCATGCGACTTGGGACAAAGCAAAGGTATGTAAATAACACACTCCAAAAACCAGTCTCTGCTGTTCCTCTCCTAAAGGAGATCAGAACAAGGTGTCATGGAAAGAATATTGCTACCTCTAGAGTTAGAAATGTGAGTTCAAATCCTACTTCCAAAGCCTACTACATGTGTGGTATTCATTTCCATGGGCCTCAGTTTCCCCATATGAAAATTGAAAAGGTTGGAAAAGGGATGCTCTGAGATCCATCCGAGCACTACATTTTTGATGAGATAGGATTAAGGTGAAGAGATTCACTCAAGGTCCCAAAGTCAATATATGGTAGAAGTAAGACTCCTACATATCTCTGCCTTGCTATCATCCTCTTTATCCTTTTAAAGTGATTGAAATTGGGGGCAGCTAGGTGACTCTGTGGATAGAAAGCTAGACTTAGAGATGGGGAGTCTGGAGTTCAAATCTTTTCAGGCACTTCCTAGCCATGTAACCCTGGGTAAGTCACTTAACCCCCATTGTCTGCCCTTACAATTCTGCCTTAGAATCAATACACAGTATACTTACACAGTATTGATTCTAAGAAAGAAGGTAGGAGTTAATTTTTTAAATGATTGAAATTAAAAATTTTTTAAAAATAAAATGGGAGCACAACAGAACTAAAGAACAACCACAATGACAATAATCAGTATTTTATCTTTAAGATTTATAAAGCATTTTATATATGGTACCCAACTGGATCCTTAAAACAACTCTATGAGGTAGGTGCTATTACTATCCTGACTATTTACAAATGTGAAGAAACTGAGGCAAAGAGGTTAAATAAATTGTCTACAATCATGCATATAGTGCCAGAAAGTCTTCCCCAATGCACTATTTCTAGCCATTCTTGGAACTGTTTAGATTTAATCATAAAAAGGAGCCCAGAGACAATACAAAGTAGGAAACACAAGATTCGATTTAAAGGAGTTTGGGAGGCCACTTAGACCAGTCTTCTCATTTTACAGAAGAGAAATTTGGACCTAGAAAACTGACATGATTTGCCCATAGTTACACAAGTAGTGAAAGTGACAAAATTTGAACCCAAGTCCTCTGCCTCCAACGACAACATGCCTTCCATCATACCACACACTGTTTCAATGGTGTGAATTTATATTCTGTCCTTGCTACTCTATTACCTATGTGACTTTGAGCAAACCCCCCAACCTCTAAAGGCTTTAATGTCATTATCTTTAAAATGGGTTAACTGGCCCGGATGGGCTCTGAGATCCCTTCTAGATCTAGGATTTTTTGTCTCTATCAGGATTTCTTAACTCTGGTTCTGTGGGGAGATTTCAGAGGATCAATGAACTTGAAAGTCACTGATTTTATTTTCATTCACCTCTGAAATGTAGCAGATCTACATTATATATGTTGTATTATATTTTAACCCTTTCCTTCTATCTTGGAATCAATATTGTGTATTGGTTCCAAGGCAGAAGAGCAACAAAGGCTAAGCAATGGTAGTTAAATGACTTTCTCAGGGCATGATTTGAACCCAGGATCTCCCTTCTCTGGACTTGGTTCTCAATCCACTGAGTCCCCAAGCTGTCCCATTTTGTTGTATTTTTATTTCTCTGGTTAAATATTTCCCACTTACATTTTTTAACCCTTACTTTCTGTCTTAGTAACAACTCAGAAACCGAAGGGCAAGAACTAAGGAAATGAGATTAAGTGATTTGCCCAGGGTGACAGCCAGCAAGTGTCTGACCCCAGATTTGAACCCAGATTCTCTGAACTCCAGGCCTGGCACTCTCTCCATTGTGCCATCTAGCAGCCTCTCAATTACATTTTAATCTGGTTCACCTCCCTCATTTTACAGACAGGAATCTAATGCACCGAAAAGGAGAATGCCTTGCCCCTAGTCACCAAGCTAATAAATGACAGAGATGGAACCCAGGTGTTCCTAGTCCTATCTTCTTGTGAGAAGGTCCAGGGTAGAAACTCTCAGCTAAGGTGTCTTGGTAGATGCCAAAAGACAACAGAAAATGATTGCCTCAATCAGGTCACCACTGATGCTCTGGGAAGACGATGGGATTTTCACCACCAAATATTTATGCAGCCAAAGTCACTTGCCAGGATGGAAGGAGGAATCCACATCCGAAAGGTGTTTCATTAGGAGCACCAAAGAATTTTTATTAGCATCTCCATCACATTTAACTAGCTCCTTTAGTAACATAAAGAAAATCTGTGTCAGAGGATTGTCAGCCTTTGATGGATGTGTTCGTTCTTCGAGTGTGTTATTATTACTTTTCTACCGTGGCTGGAAAGGCAACAGGGACTTGAAGCTTATTAGACACAACCCTACATCTGCCACATGCCCTGGAGCTAGGATCCAGTAGCCTGATCCAACTCTTATTCTTTGCAATTATACCTTTCTGCTAAATGTGTGCTTTGTGATTGTTTCAATAAGGTTTTCCTCTAGTCATTGACCATATATAATCCTGCCCAATTCACTTTATGCTGGTTTGCAATAAAGAGAATAAGATCTTGAATTAAGCCGATTAGTTTCCTACTGAAGGGGATGCTTAATGCTCAAAAACCTCCCAACTTCAAATTCTATAAAATTTTAGTTAGCTCCTACTGTGCGTACAGCAGCACACTAAGTGAGGAGGGGAGCAAGGGAGATGGCTTATAGAAGACAGGTGCCTGCAATGATGGAGGAGGCTAGCTAGCTCCTTACAGGAGTGATGAGCTAAATAGGCAAAATGGGACACGGGCTTCATGGATGTAGTCAATGTTGGAACTGAAGTTGCTTGCTCTGCACACTTGCTAAGATGGCTGTGATTTCCCTTCTTTCTTGTAAGAGAGAAAAAATAAATGTTTGATGATTGAAAAAAAAAGACCAAACCTTTCCTTCATTGAAGGTATGGTCTGATAAAGGGATATATAGATGGATGTATATAGGTATGTGCACATATATATCTGTGTGTATCATAAACATATACACACATATTTATGATACACACACACATGTATTTTATACCATCTCCTACATGAAGCACATCCTGGTTCTTGTAATCAGCAAATATCTTTCCCTTCTTTACCTGCTATGGGCTTGCATAATAAATTGCATAATAAAAAATAAATAAATCTTTAGTGCATTTAACGTATGCCGTTTCCTACTGACATGTATGTATTTCTATGTAGATATATATGTGCAGGTTATTTTATGTGTTCCTATAGACATATGGATGCTATGTTATTTATATTGTGTGTTGCAGTTATTTATGTGTATGTATGTTATAGTTATTCATATACTATAAATGTGTGTATAAAGAGAGAGAATGAGAGAGAGACACAGAGAGAGAGAGACAGAGAGAGATAAAGAGAAAGACAGAGACTGAGAGAGACAGACAGACAGACAGAGAGGGCTCACCTCTGGTGTGAGGGCTTGCTGAGCCCTTTCTGGGCTGCTCATCTTGCTTTCACCCAATTCTCACCTGTGGTTCCAAGAAGCTGTAGCATAGACGATGCCCACAGCCCAGTTGAACCATCTCTGCAAAAAGGCTAACCCAGGTTGAGAGGAACTGACAGGCTTCAAATCTGTCACTGACTAAGGGGGATGTCTACCCTAAGCATGAGAACCCCCCCCCCGGCAAATGGGTAGATGAGGACAATTTGAATGACCATGAAGGCAACAGAAGCAGATGTTATGGAGTGCCTAGAGTTTGGTCAGACATAGAAGACACCAGGGTCATCAGCTGCATCCCAGACCTCTGCCACTGGACTTTGATGATTCTGGAAGAGAGAGTGATGCTGATGACTTTGTGCAACTCTGCCTCACTTAAATCTGTTTCAAACAAGTCAAGATGTCACCTTAGATGCCATTGGTCCTCTTTGAAATAAAAGGATGAGCAAATGCCATGTGTATATATACACATGTATGTGCACATGCATGTATGACTATAATACAAAATCATACATCTTAAGTGTATTGACAATATGCTCCTTTTCTTCCCATTATTGCCAATAGTCATATTCAGCCTTATTTTAGAATAATTTCTGTGTTATTTTCCCTAATTCCATAGATGAGAGGACATAGCATAGCACAGGAGAAAGAGTACTGGAGCCAAGAAGACCAAGATTCAAATCCCTCCTCTGACCCTAATTCTGGGACACCAAATAAATCACAACCTCCCTAGACCTGTTTCCTCATCCATAAAAGGAGAGGATTAGACTAGATCACCCTTCTGGTCTTCAAGCTACAATCCCAAGGAAGCCCATGGGTTCAGTTGGTTCCTGGCCCGTCGAAGAGCCAAGAAGGTCCATACTTCTTATGTGTGCATCTCTATTAGGTCAGTTTTTGTCCCTTGTGTGCTATACTGGCCCCCAAAACAAGATTTTGGAAATGAAATAAAAATCCCGCTGCTGGTACTAGACACCATCAGTATGAATTTCTTCTCCCTAAGTGGGCTAATGGACTTTCCTAATGGACTTCTAGATTTTTAAACAATGAATCTTTGAACATAGCAACAATTTGCATTGCCTTTTGAAGTCCCTAAAGGAATCCAAAACCTACTATAGGGTTTCTCCTAAAGAGACCTCAATCCATCTTCCTACCCAAGACTCCTCTTTCCTGGACATCAGATTCTCAGTATATGGTTGCAATTCCTAGAGTGAATATTTTATATCATCCATCCTTCTCCAATTCCTTGGACCTGGTCCAGGTCCACAATTTTAAAGACTTTTAAAGTGGACATAGATCATTGACAAAGTAAAATTCTCTCATGGGTTGATACCCAGAATTTGAAAACAATTCCCCTGAAATCTATTCTTCCAAAATAGCCTGCTACAATTCTTACGCCCTTCTGAATATGAAATGGAAAGCCTGGCTTGGAAAAGTCTAGGAGCTTTTCACAAAGAAAAATCCTGAGGGCTTGATGGCTGAGATATACAGGTCTTTCATAAATCTAAAAAATGTAAATGGATTCCTGTTAAATGCTACTGAATATATGGTGAGTTCCACTCCCAGAACAGTGGATTGCTCGCCTAAAAGGGGTGAGGTGGACGGGGGGATGCCAGCATGAACCTGAGGTGGAAATAGCTATCATTTCTTGCTTGGTTTAACTTTAATTGCTAGTTTGGAAATTAAGATACAAAGGATTGACATCTAAAATGATACAAATTTTAAAATATAAATGGACAAAATATCCCAAATGTGTTAGATATCGTAATGCATTCTCATCAGGGAAGAAAAAGGCTCAAAACACAAATTCTGCAAACAGAAAGGACAAGCTTAAGGCTGAGATGGGAGGAGGGAGGAGATTGTAGGAAATGGTTACCGAGGTTACCCATTACCATCAATATCCCAACATGAATTGTAGCAAAGAGAACAAAGAGAAAAAGATTGAAGGACCAGAGATATTTCATCATCATCTACATAGACCACTGAGTTTATTTGGTAGTTAAGAAGGTAATAGCTTTCTTTCATACTCATTTTCCAATTTTTTTTTTAATGGTGGTGATAAATGCTTTTTAGCACTATGGCTACATTCTCCAGAATTGTCGTGTGGTCAGGACTTTGAATGAGGAGACAAAAGGGTAACTAAAGGATAGTGTGGTCCTTCAGTCATCTCCTGTTAGAAATAAGTCACTTTCAAGGTGGGAGGACACTACGTAAAACACATAAGTAATTCCCATAGTATCCAAAAGACATCCCAATGTCTCATGAAGATGCTGTCTCATACTTCTTCATGGGTCTCTGAGTGGCATGGAGCTTTAACTGGAACATAAAAACAAATTAACAGAAGTAATATATGAAATAAGCTTTTGCCAGTATCCAATTATCATGTCAAATTATGCTAAAAGGTTGATTGATATATTTTCACATGAAATAGCATGAGACTAAGAGGTCCTCATTCATCCATCAAACTTGAGATTTAAGATCAACCACTGAGATTAAAAGGAATTTATACACAGTCAATCTGATTTGATGGCATCATTTTGGCTTTTTAATAGCTGGAAAACCAATTCAAATTTCTAGCAGTGTTAACCAATGAGCTCATGATGGAAGTCTTTTTTTTTTAATTATCCACCCATTTGCTGTATTGGAAAATTTCTTCCATCATAAATTCAAGCAGTATTTTAAAATACATTACTGCGATCAAAAGGATAAGATGGGGAGGCATGGTTAGGCAGCAGTTAAGCTGAAAAAGATCTAAAGGCTTTAATTTGCTGCAAATTCAATATAAGTTAATAACATGATTTAATGACCCAAAAAGCTAAGCATCACTTCCAGAAATAAGGAGGTGATGGGTCCCTCTGCATTCTCTCCTTGGAGCATTTATGCAGTTCTGGGCATCTCCATCGGTCATCAATTTGTCATTCAGTCATTTCAGTCATGTCCAACTCTTCCTGATTCCCATTTGGAGTTTGCTTGGCAACAATACTGGAGTGGCTTGCCAGTTCCTTCTCCAATTCATTTTACAGATGAGGAAACTAAGGCAAATTTGGATAAATGACTTGTCTAAGGTCACATAGTTAGTGTCTGAGGTCAGATTGAATTCAAATCTTTCTGACTCCAGTCCTGGTATTCTATCCATTGAGTCACTCAGCTGCCCTCCCATTAATCCGTTAGAGAATATCCAAAAGAGAGAATCAAGGATGGGCAAGAGCCTAGAGTACACACTGTATGAAAAGCAGTTGAAGAATTTGGGTTGTTTAGAAAGCAGAAGAGAAGACTTGGAGAAGAGGACTACAATAGCCATCTTTAAGTATTTGTAAGACTGTCATGTGGAAATAGCATGAAAAATTCCATCCCAAAGAGGAGAATTAGGAACAATAGATGAAAGTTGCACTGAGGCAAATTTTGACTTAACGTCAAGAAAAATTTCCCAACGATTAGAGCTACTTAAAGGGGATGGAGCTGCTCCCAAGGTAAGGGTTGCGCAGTACCCTCCACAACCTTTGGTAGAAATATTTAAGAAAAGAGAAGATGACCACCTTTCAAGCATATATTAAAGGGACTTCTTTTTCCATTCTGGATTGAATTAAGCAGACACTGAACTCCTATCCACCTCTGAAATTCTATGACTCTATAGTCATGAAATGCCTTCCATCTTTGAAAGGCCTTAGCTTTAGCACACTTAAAAATATGGGATTAATAAAAAGATATCAGCTGGGTGATGCAACAGAGAAAGTGCCAGATCTAAAGTCAGAAAGACTTATCTTCCTGAATTCAAATCTAGCCTCAGACACGGATAAGATGTGTGACCCTGGGCAAGTCACTTAACCCTGTTTGTCTCAGTTCTTCATCTATAAAACGAGCTAGAAAGATAAATGGCAAACCACTCCAGTATCTTTGCCAAAAAACACCCCAAACAGGGTCATCAGCAGTTATACTCGACTGAACAACAACAACAAAAGGCATATGTAGCAAATGTCAAAGAATTCATTTGAAGATATCAAAAATTATACTTGACTCTCTCCATCACGTGTTTAATTATACATATATAAGAGAAATTCTTTTCAGTTTTTGTTACATTGGGTTAGCTCAGTTCAACTCAGTGAGCATATCATTCCAGTTTTGCCAAATTTAGGGCATAGAGGAAAAGAAAAAATGTTTTGAAAATCCAACCACATCAAAAGCAATACAAATTGCACCTCATAAGAGGGGGGTGAAAATATTGTCGGTCGAGAAACCAATGAATAATTAAATAGCTCAAAATCAGACCAGAAGAGAAGCAACCCCCTTTAAAAGTACTGAAGACTTAAAAGCATAAATCATGATTTATCACCCATCCAAACTTTGACCTCCGAGTAAGCAAGAGAGATCAAAGGTGATGCTTCATTATGCATTTATTGCTTGGCCAACCCATTAGTCATTGTTCTTCATTTTGAGAGATATATATGGGGGAGGAGAGTGTACAAATGCTCATAGATGATACAGTTACAAAGAAGTTTTATGTGCAGAATTTATCACAAAATCCTCCACTAATCACACAGTGAGTTTAATTTGACATTTTCCTGCACTGTTTAAGATTTATAGTGTAATCGTTTTGCTGCCAAAAGATTTCAGTGGCAATGCACCATGGAAAGATGGCTGATGGTTGACGGTTCAAGCATAGATGGAAATGGCCAAGGTAGGTCTCTGGCTCTGTCATTCTGAAAAGATCTATTTTTTCATTTGGGAGCCAATAAAAATATATCAGTGATAACCACATTTCGGATCCCAGGGGGAGAAAGAACAGGTTTTCTAAAGCTTGTAACCTGTACATATTTGAGTAGGAAGAATGAACAGTGTCATCCATAAAATCCAGAATGTTCCATCCAGAATGATTGCTTCAATAAATTTAGAGATTGTCAGTGGACAAAGATATGGAATCTTCCTTGAAAGAGATCTTTATAAGGAAGGGCTAAATGGCCTCATGACTTTGTATCTAACCTCGAGACTCAATAAACCACCAACCAACAATCCAAGCTTATTATTTATTTGTACATATTTCAGTTGTATATATAAATAATTGTGTATATATGCCAATAGAGATAGATATATTAAATATATCAATGACATAGATATAAATATAGGACACCAGAGTTTGAATTCTGATTCTGTTCTTTATTACCAATGACAACTCAACAAGTCTATTAAGCACTTTAACCTTCAGCTTCCTCATCTAAAGGAGGGCAAGGAAACTAAAAGGAAAACTAGAGGACCTTTGCAATCCCCTCCAGTTTTTTAATCTACAAGTGAGCCTGTGAATTCTCAGTGAAAATGTCCTAACCCTCTAAGGAGTTTACGTTCTCATGCTTTCAACTGGTTGGCCTTTGGGATCCCTCCCAATTGAAATTCCATGAGCCTTTGTAATTTTCCAGAGGTCCTCAAAACCCATTTTTGGGCTAATCAAATTTCAACTTTGTTACTAGCTAGGTGTTACAGTGCCAGGCCTGAAGTCAAGAAAACTTGTTTCTTGAGTTCAAATCTGGTTTAGTACACTTAGCTCTATGACCCTGGGCAAGTCACCTAATCCTGTCTGCCTCAGTTTCCTCGTCTGTAAAATGAGCCGAAGAAGGCAATGGCAAACCACTTTAGTACCTTTGTTAAGAAAACCCCAAATGAGGTCACAAAGAGTTGGACATGACTCAAAGACAACAAAATAAAAAGTAGTCTATCTAGCCTTCCCACTATGTCTTCCCCTCATACTCAAGGCAAGGTTTTTTAAAATAAAATCTGTGATAAACATTTTTCTCTACCTATCCTCCAGATGTTCTATGGATTTGTCTGTCTCAAAGGCTCTGAACCTCCCTAATTGCGAGCTCTGTGTATAATCTAGCCTGTTTGCACTCTGGTCTACATTTTATATATTTATTGTTTCTGCAGTAAAAGTAAAATCACCAAGAAGTTAGTACCAATGGGATAAGAATGAGCAGATGTACCTTTCTGTTCTCACAGTGTGGAGAAGAGTCTGGTTTAGACAGGGGAGATTTGTATGTAATTAGGATTCCCTCAACCAAATTTAATACTAAGTGTTCCTCCAGGGGAATTAATGATGAGATTGCTGTGCAAAGAGAATAGCAGGTAATGGGATTAGCCATATCAAGATTATCTTCTGATACATCGGTGCTGTTAAACATCCTAGAAGAGGGGAAAAATGAAATGAATTAGGGAGGAGAAGTTGGCAATTTCAGCTAGCAGGCATCTCCAATAGAATTCCTCTGAGGATTATTTGCTTGGCACTGTTCATTACCATCCTTCACAACTGACCAGGGGCATGGTTCCCTCCAGATAGAGGGTCTTGTTAATGAAGTTCAAGGTAATAGTCAAATCCCCAGGTAATCCAATTATTTTCATTCTTTTTCATGGCCAAAGCCTGAACCCTGAATTCTGGCTAACCTTGTTGTTTGTCATCGTGAGGGGCTGAGATGATCAAATATAAATTCCTCGATTTGTAATTGATCAATTAACCCAATTCGCCTATCTGGGTTAATTTAACATTTGCTTTCATAAACTCTGCATTTCAGTCAAACCAGCCTGCTTACTATTCCCCAAACTTGGCATTTCGTTTCCTTCCATAAACTACTCCTTGTACTTGTAATGTTCTGCCTTTTCACCTCCATCTCACCGAATCCCCAGCTTCTTTCAGGGCTCCTAACCCATACTTCCATCTGTGGGAAAACATTTCTCCATTCCTCTATTTGTTAATGTTATCTTCCTCTTCCTCAGATGATCATGTATACCCTTAGCTCTGCACATGATATCCCCATGAAGAGAATGTGAGCTGCTTGCAGGTTGGGAGTATTTTCCCTATTGTCTTTGTAGTCTGATAGCCTAGCACAATGACTTTCATATGATTATGAGCACTTCCTAGATCGGGTAGGGATGTAATGGATAAGATTGGAATTGGCTAGGAAGAGGCTCTCACCCATTCACTATGATAACCAACAATAGGTTCTTAACAACATGGTTAACCAAGATTTGGGGCACAGGCTTCAGCCATGAAAGAGAATGAAAATGATTGACCAACTTAGGGATTGAACCATTACCTTGAACTTAATAAAGGGGCCTCCTAATGGATGGGAATGGAATGGATTAGAGTGGCATGGATTGGCATGGATTGGAAGTAGTCAAAGCAAATCCAGATTCCCTTCTGGGAATATGTGTCAAAGCATATGCCATGTACTTGGCAAAACCCCCAATGTGTTATCTTCACACCTGTCCCCAGGGGGTAAGGAGGCATATTGTTATCAATACATGATGATTTTCATAAGGTTCTAAACACTAGTCAAGAAAAGCCATGTAAAAGGAGTATGTAAGATTGCATAATAGTACTTGTATATAAAATGCGTATTTTAAAGCCGCTTTAAGATTTGCTATTCATTTCCCCACTTCAATCCATTCTCTGATCATCTTCTAAAACAATCTCTATAGTACACAGGTCTAACCATGTCATGCTCCAATTCAAAAGATTTTTTTTTTAAACCCTTACCTTCCGTCTTGGAGTCAATACTGTGTATTGGCTCCAAGGCAGAAGAGTGGTAAGGGCTAGGCAATGGGGGTCAAGTGACTTGCCCAGGGTCACACAGGTAGGAAGTGGCTGAGGCCAGATTTGAACCTAGGACCTCCCGTCTCTAGGACTGGCTCTTAATCCACTGAGCTACCCAGCTGCCCCCTGATTCAAAAGATTTTAATACTTCCCTATCACCTCTAAGGTGAAATATACATTTCTCAGCCTGACTTTTAAAGCTCCCCACAGTAAGCCTCCAGCTAACCTTTCCAGTCTTACTTTCTACCCCATCCCATCCGATGGTCTATGTTTCAGATGGACCAATCACTGACTGTTTTCAATAATTCATAATAATAACATCTGTTGTATTTAATAGTGATGATGATGATGATGATGATGAAGATAGATGGATAGATAGATGGATAGATGGATGGATAGATGGATGGATAGATGGATGGATGGATGGATGGATGGATGGATGGATGGATGGATGGATAGATAGATAGATAAAACATTTACAAAGTATTTCAAGGTTTACAAAGCACTGTTTTTTAACCAAAGCCTGATTCCAAAATCCTGGCTAGTCATGTCATAAAAGCTTATTGTTTGTCACCAAAGACACTGGGTAAGAGTTGGAGAAGATCAAATACAAATTCCTCAATTTGTAATTTATTAATTAGCCCAGTTTACCTTTCTGAAAATTATTTAAGTTATCTCCTGTATCCATGTTCCTCCATTCCTGGAATATCCTCTCTGTTTTTTCCATTCCTTATATATGCATATTTGTTTATCATATATACGTGTATATATATGTATATATGCATGTGTTCATTTTTTGTGCATTTGTCCTGGCATTTAAAGTATTTTACAATTCATCCCCAACCTAGTTTTCTAAATTTAATACACATTCCCCTTCTTCATATACTCCACCCTTGGGATAAACCTTGGGTTTCAATAGATGACCTTCTATTCTATACTCCCTCTAACCAGGCTACCATGTTACTTCTTGATCATTTCCAAATGGACATATATGCCCTTCTGCTTCCTAGCTCTTCTTCACGTATTATCTTCCTTCCTTGAATGTAAACTCCATGAGAGCAAGCCTTTGCTTAGTAATCTTTGTATTCCCAGCACTTAGCCCAGTGCCTGGCACATAGTAAGGGCTTAATAAATGCCATTTCATTGTCACATTCCAGTCAAATGGCCCTGGTTCTTCTTCTCAAGCACATTACTTTCCCTTCTACCTCCCAGCTGTCCCCCATTGGTAGAAGGTGCCCCTTCCTTTCATAGAGGATCCCCACCCTCCCTCCACCAAAGTTCAGCTCCATCCACCCCTCATTCATGAGGCCTTTTCTGATCTGCCCATCTTCTTGTGCCTCTCTACCCTAAAAATTATCTTGAATTTGCATTAAATATATGTTGTATGTCCTTGTACACATCAATGCTGTTCCCCCTTGATAGTATGGAAGCTCCTTAAAGGCAGAGACTATTTCATTTTTAATTCTCAGGACCTAAGACCATGCCTGGCACATAGTAGGTATTTAATAAATGTTTGTTGATTAATTAATTGATTGATTGACTGATTGATTGAGGAACCAGACTAGAGAAGCCCTAAGCTCTTCTTCTAGGTGGAAATAGATGACAATAATAAATGCATTAATTTCACACTGAAAGGCTCTGGTTTTCAGTGTCCTTAACAAGAACTTGGATTGTTGATGCAGCAGCTCAAGATAACGATTTCCTAAAGCTGACATCAAGAAAAATTTCCTTTCCTTCAGGCTTTGATGGCTGCCTAATCTATATTTTTTAGCCATCGTGAGATATACCTGGTACAGAAGACACCTCTCACTTCGATGACAAAATCCTCCAGCCTAACCTCGGATTCCCTTCTCCCCCTTTTGCCTAATAACCTGTCATATTTCTGTGTCAGAAATCTCAACCAGACTCCATTACCCCATCCTCAGGCTCTGGGCTTATTCTGCCTCTGACTGTCCCCTCCAGGCAAAACTCCAGGCTTTCAAAACCTACAAAGTCCTGTCTGCCTTTTGACTAACCCCATTAGACAGTCGCTCCCACTCAAGTTTCCGGTTGAGGTTATAAAGAGAACAACACCTTAATTAGCTGGGGAAGTTCTTTATTGTCTGGCTCTTTAAGACTCTTTGGTGCTTCACTCAAAATGTCAAATCAGAGCATCTGAAATCACCGAGAAGAGGTTAGGCATCATCCAAAGCACTCAGGAGCCAAGGCTGCCCTGGAAAATATGACAATCTTGTCTACACCTAGTTATCCTGGAGAATGATTCCTTTTGACTTGGACTCGGGGCCGCTAATTTTTGCTCGGCCCAACCGCCAGGCAGTGTCTGCTCTGCTCTGAAATGTTTCTCCTTCAAGTCATTTAAATTGTATTATATAAAGCAATGGCCCAACCATGTAAGGTGCATGATAGAAACTGCTCCTGCAAACCAGAGAGAATGAAGCTAAAGGTGGCCCCAAACAGAAGGAACTTGCTTAGCCTCCCAAAAATGCAGAGACATAGAAAAGAAGAAGAAACCATTCCTAGTGGCCACACAGAGATGTCAAATACACAATCTGGATTTCAGGAGTAAGAAGAAAAATCAGAAGCAGAAAGGACACTCGTCTCCGCTTTCTTAAAGCATAAATTAAGGAAGATCTGTGATCTAGTTCCTCCTGGAGAATTGAAGCTTCTAGAGAATAGAAGTGATTTCATTTTTACCTTTGTTAATTCTGCCAAAGGGTTAATCTGATTCTGCCCAATACAAAATAGGGACTGGACAGTGTTAAGGAGTCTTACACTCCTCCTTAACATCCTCAGGGTCCTTGGGAGAAATGCCAAGATCTCTACAGTTCTCTGAGAACTGCTGCTCCTTTCCCTTAAGCTCTGTCCAGTCGTGAGTCACAGTGTCGGTCTCCTAATCTCAGGGTATGAGTCTGTGTGGATTTATCCAATTAGTCTCATGTGGTTCATGCCTCCATCTACTGGGAGCCTAGCTTCCTTCCTCATTGTTGTATTTCCATGGAAGCCAATCTGACGAATAAATTATAATGAAGTTAATCACATGATCATGGCTCAACTCTACATAGTTTCTTTATTCATGACCAAAGAAGTATTACAGTGGGAAAAGTCCTGGATTCGAAATCAAAGGGTCTGTGTTCAAATCCTACCTCTAACACTTACTACCTTTTTTTAACCTTTGACAAATCACTTCACTTTTATACATTTCAGCTAGACTTGACAGCCTATAAGATCAAGTTGCTCAACACGTATTTATTAAGCCCTTACTTATATGTCAAGCACAGGGTTAGGCACTAGGAATATGAGTATAAAGAATTAAAGAAAAATAAATTTTTAAAAATAAATTTTAAAAAAGAATTAAAGATTCCTATACACAATGAGCTTGCCATGGGAATAAAGGAAAAGAAAAGGTTATAAAATTAACCTTTTTTTTTAGAACAATTCCCTCTGGGCTTTGTGTTTCTAGCATCTCGTAGACCTAAGCAGCCCTTCAGTCAATAAGGATTTATTAATCACCAACTTTGTGTCAGGCACTATGTTAGGCACTGGGGACATACAGAAACATAAAAAATATAGTCCCTCTTCTCAAGGAGTTGACATTTTAATGGGAGAGACAACATGTAAAAAATAACATGTATGGGGCAATAAGGTGGCTCAGTAGATAGAGAGTCAGGCTTGGAGACAGGAGGTCCTGGGTTCAAATTTGACCTCAGACACTTTCTAACTGTGTGACCCTGGGCAAGTCACTTAACTACTATCGCCTAGCCTTTGTAAAAATAGACTCGAATCCAGGACTCCAATTCCCAGAATCCTTTGCTCCACTTCCCCAGAATGCTTTGTAATCACATTGAATTCTCACATGGGCCGAGATCGAGAAGGTATTTAACCTGATTGCAAAGGCTTTTGTGCTCTCTTTTGGACTTCCATTTTGGAGCAGATGCGTCTCTTTCATGATGTGAGGTTATCTTGTCTAGGCCTCTGGCCTAGGCACCTGTTTTCCTTATTCTGTATTTTCTTTAATCCTTAACCTTTAATAAACCTCTAAAAAATATAATACTCCTTGCAGAGAGAAACTAATTTCTACCTGCCTCAGTCTCCCCCTAAATTTTAACTGTTACACCTTTACCACTCTTCTGCCTTGGAACCAATACATAGTATTGATTCTAAGACAGAAAGTAAGGGTTTAAAAAAGAAACAATGCACACACACACAAGATCTGTAACAATGTAAATGGAAGGTTAATCAGATTGTAGTCAGCAGGTCCCAAGCCTGGGCTCAGCCTCCCTACCAAGCACCTCTTTTACATCTTTATGACACATGCCTAGCACGGCGCTTCACAAATAGTCAGTACTTAGTACCTAAGGCATTGGTACATAGATCCTGTAACTGAAGCACTCAGTAGAGGACACAGGACTACAATTTCTTCCATTTTAGAGTCCAAAGGCATCTCCGGGGTCATCGAGGCCCATCCCCTTAATTTACAAAAAAAGAAAACTGAGGTCCAAAAAGACAAAATGACTTATTCCCAGTCGTACAGCTACCGTGCCCCAGGGATCAGGTTTGTCAGGAGTTTTCATGACTCTAAGTCCAGCACTCTAATCACTGTGCCATCCTACCTCCCTAATGAGGCAATGAAATGTTGAGATAAGACGTGAATGCTGTGACAGTACTTTGCTGTCCTAGTTCAAGATCATACCTTACTGGAAAGTCAGAACACTGTATTTCTTTGAAGAGATTCTATAATCATCCTTTTCATTATTTCAGAATCTCTCTCCCTACCAAAAAAAAAAAAATCAAAAACTTAACCTGAACTAGTGAGGTCTGCCTGTCTCTGAAACAAAGAAGTTACGAGATTTCCCTAAGGTCACAGTGGAAATCCACAGGCCTGGCTGCCCATCTTCTAAAATTACATCTACTTATGTGGCATGTTCCTAAACTTAAACACCTTTTCCAATGGAGATCTAAATATCTCCCGAAAACAGAAGAAAATTCATTAGTGCCTACAGAATGAAAAACGATTTTATTCCCTGCATGATTTTCTATTTTGTTTCTGTCACAGCCAGGATAACAACAAGACCATGTCTGAAAAAATTAGTCATGCTCTCTGGTTGCTGGTGTAGCAAAGATCCTCCCCTTGGGCTGTGATTTGCAGTATTTACATTTTTTACCAAATTATCAAGTGGAAATCCAATTGTTCCTAATGGCGCTTACTCTGTGTGCTTCCCATTCTCATATATGAGAAAGGGTTTATTATCCATTTGTAGTAATTAAGACACTGATGTTATAGAGGCCCATAAAAATACTTCATTAAGTCAGTGAAGAGCCTTTCATCAAAATAACTGCAGCTAAATATTTATTTAAAATGAAAGTTAAATTAAAATGAAGGACAAAAGATGGTTGAAGACGATGCTCGGAGCCCCTCTAGACTTCTTGGATTGTCTAAGCCCCCCAAAACAGGTCACATTTTTAATAGTGAAGAGATCGATACTGTACTTCATTGCTGGCTATAAAGAGATGGAGTAATTAAGCATAAGGAAAAAATTAAGTAAGATGCTAACAGTTTCATAACATTTAAGCATCATTATTTTAAAACCAGTCCATAATTGTTTTACATTTGTGAATGCATTGTTGTTGTTCAGTCATTTGCAGTCATATCTGAATCTTCATGAACCAATTTGGGATTTTCTTGGCAAAAGACACTGGAGTGATTTGCCATTTCCTTCTCTAGCTTGTTTTATAGATGGGGAAATTGCGGCAGACAGGGTGAAGTGACTTGCCCAGGGTCATTCAATTAGTAAGGATCTAAAGATGGAAGGTGAATCTTCCTGACTTCCCCAGCATCCTATCCACTCTACCACCTAGCTTCCCCCTTGTGAATGCTATTTGTTGATAATAAGGATCTCTATCTTATTGATGGGGCACTGAGGGCCGGAGGGAAGAATTCACATTTTTTCCATCCTGTAACACTGGCTGCCTTGCTGTTCCTTGCCTCCTATCTCCAGATATCTTCACTAACTGTTCCCCATTGCTGGAATCCTCTCCCTCCTTGTCTCCTCCTCCTGACATACCTGGGTTCTTTACAGTTCCAACTAAAATCCCACTTTCAATAAGAAGTCATTTTCAATCCGTCTTAAGGTTAGTCCCTTCTCTGTTCTGATTATCACCAATTTATCCCATCTATACCTCGTGTATATGCAGATATTTGCATAGGTTCTCCCCTAGTGGTTTGCTCTGTCCTGTTCTGTTCCCCCATTGCTTGGTACAGAGCCTGGCACATAAATTTGTTTACTTCATTCGGAGCTTTGGACACAGTAGAGCTTGCTTCTTGTCTCATTATAACCCTTTCCAATGTCTGTCATTCTTCTCTATGCCCTTCCCTATATCACCCATAAGGAGTCTCCCCCCATATACCAGAGGCCCTTGCCTTAATCTTATGGACACCAGACTAGCACTAAGTCAATAGTCAACAAGTCTTTATTAAGTATTCACTATGTGTTTAGAATTAAGTTATCATCAAAACAGAGATCTAAAAAGATTTAGAGTTGGAAAGACCTCAGAGGCCATCTGGTACAACCCTGGTCCCTCATTTTACAGAAAAGAAAACTGAGATCTAAGAAAGTTAAATGATTTGCCCATGGTCGCATAAGTAGCAAGTGCCTCCCTCTCACTGCAATGCTAGCTTACATCTTTTTCTGGGTGTATGCATCCTTGATAATGTCTTCAAAGCAATTTCTTGAGTGCCAATCAACATTGGTTGCATTCCATTGTCTACTTATTCTTTTCTTTCCATTGCCCTTCCTTGTCCCTGCCCGTTTGATACTTCTGAATTTCTGGAGTTTTATGACTTCTAGAACTTCGTGGGAAAAAAATTTGAGGTTGAAAAGTTGAACTTTGAAAGCAACATCCTCCAGCAAGTTGGATTCACTGAAAACATGACATAATTCCATGCCCATGATTTAAATCATTCCGTTCAATAAACAAATGTTTATTTGAGGGCTAGAACCTGGGTTCTAGACTCTGGTATGCACTTTTCCAAGTCAGTTCTGAACTAAAACCATTGCCCATCTTCAATGATTGTCAAAGACATATCAATGGATCGATCAATGAATCAATCAATATTTAAGTGTCTGTGGTGTGCCCAGCACTGTGTTAAGATCTGGTCATACAAAAAGAGGAAAAAAGGAATCCCTACCCTGAGGGAGCTTTAGATCAGCTATTAGTTATCATGGAGTAACTTATTAGGCTGTTCAATTCTCTCTGTGTCTCTTTCTCTCAATGTGTGTGGGGGGGGGGGGGCCTTAGATAGATATAGATATAGCTGTCATGTGATTTCTTCATTCATTAGATTTCTCCTGTATGGAGTGAGAAGTTATTTTCTTTAAAGTGCCTACGAATGAACTGAGAGACATGATAGCATTTCAAGATTCAATACAGTTAGCACAAAATCAGTTGAAATCAGAAGCATCCAGAAGTAGTGGGGTAGTATAGAAATAATGGTGAACTCATCTGCTGAGCTCGGAATCATTTATGAATTCAAATTCCAGTTCTGACACCTTTGGGACATGGGCAAATCATTTCAGCTCTACCTCCAATGAAATGTACTCTCATTCATGCAGTATTCTCATCTGTATAATGAGGGAACTGGACTAAATAGGCTCTCTTCCAGATAGAGATCTGGGATGTTATGAAGATTCTTTCCACGTATGAGGAATCTTTGCAGTTAGATTGCACAGAGGACATGCTCCATGAAGATGGCGAGCGCCTTTGATAAGCATTCATCTCACTGTTTTATCACTTGATTGACTTTGATAATCAGATCGAACAAAGTTGTTTATGTGATCACTTCTGTCAAGGAATCTTGTATGATTTTGGCCATGACATGAGAAACAACCTATTGGAGGAAAATCTTTAGAATGAAGTTTGCTTGGGGGCAGCTAGGCGGCTCAGTGGGTTGAAAGCCAGGTGTTGAGATAGGAGATTCTGGGTTCAAATCTGATCGCAAACATTTCTGGCCATGTGACCCATGGACAAGTCACTTAACTCTCATTACCTAGTCCTTACCTCTCTTCTACCTTGAAACTCATTATTGATTCTAAGATGGGAAAATAAGATTTTTTAAATGAATTTTGCTCTTCTAAGTCAAATGGGTTTTTACAATCAACAAACAATAGTGTGTTATAGAGGGATGATGAAGAAGGCCTACTCAACTTGATGTTGAAAGCAAGCAGTCATCATTTAGGCTATTTGGGAGATTTTGCTAGTGCCTCCTAGATTAGTGTTTATAATCTAGGGAATTATTAACTTCCAGCATTTGGGGATGATTTAACTGGCTCAGGCTATATGGACTTGAGGCATCCCTTTGTACTGGGCTTATTAGATAACTGACCTGTTAATCAGAGAGATTCAGAGAAAGTTGAGCCATATTAAAGACCAGAAACCTAGCTAGAGATTTTGTAAGTGAGGTTGAAGCCTATGTATCAGCACAGTTCCCCCAGAGACCTCCCACTGAAACTCTCGGCTCCAGAGATACCAGCCAACAAGAGACAGTGGCAGGACTTCTCAGACTGATAGGTAGTAGCAGCCAGCCTCAGGGAAGGGATCAAAGGCAAGAATCCTTGAACAAGATCATAGAAAGGCAGAGGTAGATCCCCTTGACCTCAAAAATGGCATCAATAGAGACTGATTGTTAGAGATTTCTGAACCCCAATGTTCTATAAAAGCATCAAGAGTTCTGGGGCCCATAAGAGATAATAAGGAAAAAAGACTTGTACAAAAATATTTATAACTGCACTCTTCGTGGTAGCAAAAAAAATTTTTTTTGGAAAATGAGGGGATGCCCTTTGATTGGGGAATGGCTGAACAAACAAACAAATTATGATATCTGCTGGGTCCCAGTTCCTAGACCCTAGATCAGGAAATGGCAACAGCTAGAAATAAGACAGAGAGGAGAGAAAGTTTGGATTCAAGTCTCTTAGAGAAAGGAAGGTGAAAAACATGGCCACGGAAGGGTGGAAAAATAATGGCTAAACCATGATACAGAGAAGTCAAATCCTTGCTTACCAGATCTAGGCTAACAAGTCACCAGTCCATGCTCTCTACCATGCTATCTCACTTTTGCTCTATGAACTGTAATCAAATCAATGCTATCATTTCTTATGGAAAGTGTGTCAATCTATGGCTACAACCATCATCTCTGTGGCTTCCTGGGCCACTGATCTCCTATATTTGTTGTCTTGCCCGATTAGAATGGAAACTTCTTCAGAACATTATACACAGAGACTGATACATTGTGATACAATCAAATGTAATGGGCTTCTCTACTAGCAGCAATGCAATGATCCAGTAGAATTCTGAGGGACTTATGAGGAAGATGCTCTCCACATCCAGAGAAAGAACTGTGGGAGCAGAAACACAGAAGAAAAACAACTGTTTGGTCACATGGGTTGAGGGGATATGATTAGGGATGTAGACTCTAAACGTCACTCTAGTACAATTATCAATAATATGGAAATAGATCTTGATCAATGACACATGTAAAACCCAGGGGAATTGCATGTTGGCCATCGGGGGGGGGGGGGGGGTAGACAGAACATGAATCATGTAGCCATGGAAAAATATTCTAAATTAATTAATTAAATGAAATTTTTCAATTAAAAATGAAAAAAAAAGAATATAAGCTTCTTAAGCACAGGAACTTTGTCCCTTTTGCATTTATAGCCTCAGCACTTACCACAATATCTTATTATACATGGTAAACTCTAAATAAATGCTTTTTCATTCACTAATTTACTAACTTTCTGTACTATCCTGAATTATTCAGACAGTCCAGGTCTAATAGGAAGGGAATTTCTTCTCTAGCAACCCCAAGTTTATTTTCCTTCAGTAAAAGTTCAGGCTCTTAGGATGGTGCTATAAGGCTGGAGGTCCCTGGGAAGAGACGCAGTATTTACCATAATGTAAGATTTCTCCTTTTTCATTTCCTTTTAGCAGAAATTCAAACTTAGGACAATACTGTAAGTCTGAAAGTCTCTGTAAGAAAACCATTTCTCTAGCTACACCAAGTTCATTTCCTATTCCAAGAGGAAGCCACATTCCTAAGGTCCCATTAAGGCTGGGAACTTATATAAAACCCTAGGGGAAAATAAAACTCATGAGACATCTGGGATTTGACTGAGAATTTATTTTAAAACTCTCACCTTCTGTCTTAGTATCAGTTCTAAGACAGAAGAGTAGCAAGGGCTAGACAATCGGGGTCAAGTGACTTGCCCAGGATCACTAAACTAAGAAGTATGAGGTCAGATTTGATCTCAGGTCTTCCCAACTCCAAGCCTGGTGCTCTATCTACTGTGCTACTAGCCGCCCCTTGAATGAGAATTATTTTGAGTAATTATGGGTTCCTGTGAGCCCTTCATGTAATTCTGCATTTTCTGGGAGTAGGGAAAAAAAAAGACTTTCCATAATCATGGAAAAACTCTCCATTACCTTGAATTGAGCTTAAATGGTCATTGAGTATCCTTTTATTTACGATGGTAAGGATCTAGACCTGAGCTGTATTTTGAAGCCCTCAAAGGGGTGCCACCCTTTGAGGGGCGACCCCTCCCTTAACCCCAAGTTTGAAGCTAGTCTCTTTAAAGCCAGTGTTGAGTGCTCTAGGTCATGGCTTACAATTGGTGGTATGTTCTCCATACAGTCCATTGGACTATCATGAAAATATGGTCTGCCTATTGAGAACTCTTTAAGCTTCCACAGAATTGCTTTCCTCCACACTGATCTATGAGGAAATACGATCATGACTTTCTTTCATGATCCTCTGCAACAGTTTGTAAATAAGTTAATATTTCAGGGAGTAACATAAAGAATAATATTGTGGATTTGGCATTAGGAAAGCCTGCATGGGAATCCTGCCATGGACTCTACTGACTGTGTTACCTGGGACAAGTCATTTAACCTTAACCTCTCGACTGCAGTTTTCTCATCTCTAAAATGAGGATAATAATAATATCTACTTCACAAGGTTGTTGTAAGGATCAAATGAGATACGCTATGCAGAGTGATCTACAAACCTCAAAGGGTTAAATAATCTCTAGCTCTTATTCTTACTATTACTTTTCTAAGTGACTGCCGCCCTGGGCTGCCAAATGTTTCTCTCCCTCTAGCAAAAACATTGTATTGGTTGACTGAAATGGTTTCTGAATTTTTTTGAGCCCATTCTTTGGTCAACTACTTTATTCTAGCTAAATTTCTATAAGAAATGGTGACGGTGATAATCAAGATTAATGTCTTTACCTTTATCTACTTAACATTTTGCAGCATTGATGGCTACCTAAGTAAGTGGGATTAAAACTATTGTAATTGGACCCAGGGTCTTCTTCTCATCTTTATCCTTTCTTCTAATTTGGTATTGATTTTGACCTCTGCTTTGAGCAATCAATGAAAAAAGCTAATTCTGAAATCATTCCCATGTTGGTAACTAATAGTTTCCTGTCCTTTAAGATAAAATCAATTTTTCGGGTGATGCTATTTGTTGTAAACCATGTCCAGCACCCTCCAACTCTCTTCTTGAATAATTTTCAAGTATTTACTTCTTTCATATCTTAATTCTAAATGACATTCTCTAGAACACTTTGCCCTGCTTATCTGTGCTCATTTTTGGATTGAAGTCATTGAGTATCAAATTAAATAATATATGTAAAGTGTTTTGTAAACTAAAGAGTTGCATCACACCAGCTATTATTGTTATCTGTTGCTCTTACCCACAACTATTCTATTTTCATGTCCACAAGTTCTGAAATTCCTTTATTTGATCGTAATCTCTCATCCTGGAGAAGGAAATGGCAAGCCACTCCAGTATCTTTGCCAAGAGAACACTAAACGGGGTCACAAAGAATCAGACCTGACTGAAATGACTGAACAACAACAATCTTCTATCATTTTATTTTTTCTCTATGTTTTAATTCAGTTCTTTGTCCTCCTCATGATCTCCAGTCCCTCTGCCCCTTAGTATTTTCAAAGCTATCATCCTCATGTTGGCTACCATTGTCTTCTTTTCCAATCTCAGTCCCTTAGTGAATATATTCGATGCTGTACTATATTCTACCCTTGATTCTCTTGTCCCCTTATCCTTATCCTATCATTGACTATTGCCTGACAGATATCCCTCAACCTTCTTTGCTCCTTCTCATATACTATTGAACAGAATTAGAAGTTGAAAAAATCATACTAATTGGGTCAACTACAAATTTATGTTATCAAGCTTGGAAGGAAACTCAGCTAAGTCATAGCATGACAAACATATGGAGGGGCAGCTAGATGGCTCAGTGCATAGAGAGGCAGGCCTATAGATGAAAGATCTTGGGTTCAAATATGTGACAGGCACATCCTGTCCGTGTGGCCCTGGACAAGTCACTTAATTCCCCTTGCCTTATCCTTACCACTCTTCTGCCTTGGATTCTAAGATGGAAGGTCAGAGTTTTTTAAAGCATATGTATGTGAACATGCAAAGATGACAAAAGATGAAAAATAGAACCGATCTGTCATCATTTCCCACATGGTTGTGTAAACCTCAAAATTTCTTAGACTTATAAATGTTGGAAATTTCACCATTGGGAAATTTCATACTAGAAAAATTCCCTATTGATAGTGGGTCTTGGCTATTGGAATGTGAACCCCATTGGCATGAGAGTTTCCTCCTCTTCCCTTCTTAAGAGTACTTTAGGACAGAAACCTTTTGCTGAACAATGGAAAGGACTTTGACCTATGCTTAAGCATAGAACAGGAATTTCTTTGAGTCATGATTGATTTTAGAATTGATACAATGGAGATACTTGGAATCAATCTCCACCCTATTCAGTCCTAACAGGATTGAGTAAGGGCTGCAGCCTAGATCAAAATTTAATTATTCCAATCTCTACCCTACTCAGGTTAACAGGATTTAGAAAGGGCTGTAGCAAAGGATCAAAGATTTAATTATTTGAAAATATGACCTTCAACAGACATGTGCAAAGCCAGAGACCTCTGGGTCTCTAAACCCAGAACATGAAAAGATGACAAAAGATGAAAAATAGAACCGATCTGTCATCATTTCCCACATGGTTGCTTACTTGAACTTTGTCATATTCTCCAGATTGTCATCTTCCTGAAAGATCACATTGACCCTGACATGTCCATAATTCCCTTTGCCCTTTGACCCCTCCTTCTCTATGTTTGTAGAGGATGGAGAGTGAAGTTGAAGAACACCCCTCGAAACCTGTTTAAAGACAGAACCCAAGGCAAACACTTCATCATTGTCTACCTCGTTGGAAGACTTCATCATACCCTGAGAAGTGCAGTCTCTCCTCTCCACTGTCCCTTTATAGCTTCTTTTTATGTATTGTGTTCCTCTATTAGATTGTGAGCTCCTTGAGTGGAGAGACTATCTTTTCGCTTTCTCTGTATTTCCAAGTTAGCCCAAGTGCTTGACAAGCATGTAGTGGTTGTTCAATAAATGTCTGTTGGCCAACTAACTGAATCTTTATGTTGATCTATTCTCAACATTGATGATAGTGGAACCACCCCACCTATACTCTAACAAATCAATAACCTGATATTTGTGCTTTAGAGGAAATGGAAATGGAGCACGAGAAGACAAAATTGGGAAAAATAACAAAGCCAAACCAAGTAGATGTAGAAGATATATATGCTGGAAGCAACAGAACCTTGAAATCATTGAGTGATTTATTTCCAAGTTAGCCCCTAAAGAGGAAAATGAGGAGTGATTGGAAAAATCATAAATGATTTTATTACCAAAAAAGACTATCCAGAAGACACCAGAAACTAATGATCAAAATGACCATTATCTCAACTCTATAAAACCTTTACAACAATTATTGGTTAAGGTGTATTCCTATTAAAAATATAAAAAAGGAGCTGTATGCTTTCACAGATAATTTTCTAAAGCAGATCACATCTTCATTGTCCCAAAATGGACTGAAGGATAAAGAGAATAAAAGTTATAATGTTTTGTTGTTTTTTCATTCATTTCTGTTGTGATCCCATTGTGGGTTTTCTTGGCAAAGATGCTATAGCAGTTTACCATTTCCTTTTTCAGCTCATTTTATAGATGAGGAAATAAAAATAAGTGGGGTGGGGAAGGGGTGTATTGCCCAGGGTCGCACAGCCAGTAAGTGTCTGAGGTCAGATCTGGACTCAGGAAGATGAGTCTTCCTGACACTAGGCCCAGAGTGCTACCTACCTGCCTCACTGAAATGTAGAATGACAGAAGTACAAAAACATCCTCCAAACCAAGAGGAAGACACAGTATCCCAGGGACAATTAATCAATAAAAAGTCAATAAACATTTATTAAGTGCCTACTGTGTGCCCAGCACTCTACTAAGCACTGAAGATACAAATGCAAAAATAATGATGATGATGATGATGATGATGATGATGATAATTGTCTTAAGCTTGAAGTACAGTAGTACTGAATTATCCATGTGATGAAAACATGTGTCTTTGGGTCTCACCTGACCTAGGAATCCCTTTCTCCTTTCAAAGAATATTCAGCAAGTTCCCTCCTAGGTGTGGTATAACCAGTGGATCAGTCCCTGTCTTGGCTATGTAGCTTTTTGTCAAGCAGGTAACTCAACTACTGTGTCATCTCCTCACCTAATTTACTGCTGTGGCTACCAGCAAACCCCAGCTGCTAATAATCCATGGCTCTTCCAACCTTTGGAAGCTCATGAGATCATTATCTGGTCAATTCAATTTCCAAATTACTGTCACCTTTAATCATGAAAGAAGCAAGGGATGAAGGAAACGTAGATGCCACACATTCATGGCTATGTGGCAGCCAGGTAGAGAGATAAGACAGCCACAGCTTCTGGTGATGCCCTTCTCCTCCACCTGGCAGTTCACAACAACCCATCTCACCCGAAAGTTGCCAATAAAGAATGAGAAAGATCATCAACTTGAGCCTTTTGTATGTATGCTCGGTTACAGCTTTGCAGTCCATTAAAATATCTTTTTCCATTAAACAGTATGCTGACAGAAGACAGTCAGAGGATACCTAAACATGATCAAAAGTGAGAGAAAAGATTCCTTTAATATGCATGTTAGCAAGCAGATTCCCCAAGCCTCAACATAGACTGGAATCAGGCAGGCCATATGCCTACCACACTCTACAGACTAGTTCTCATTAGTTAATCCATCACTATCCAGACTAAGCTTAGGCAAGGTAAAGCAAAAAGAATGTATTAAGCTCTTACTAAGTGCCAGGCACTGTGCTAAGGATATTTATGACATTAAACCCAATGAAAGCCTATAGTTTGGGTTAGAGATTAGACCTGGAATTTCATGGAAATGGAGAGCTCCCAGATAAAAGAATGCTTTCTATGAATGCAGGTTAGCAAATTCTCTGCCACTTGAGAATCTTAGAGATTTGCCTACAACAGTGATGGCAAACCTTATAGAGACCAAGTACCCAAACTGCAATCCTCATGCCTCATGTGAGCCATATTCTTACTCCAGACAGGGAAGGGAGGAAGAGCTCCCATTGGGTGACTGGGCAGAGGGGTGGGTGATGTAAAAAATGTCCTCAGGCACAGTGGAGAGGGGGAGAGGTGCAGCCCCCTCTGGCACAAGTGCCATAGGTTTGCCAACATGGAACTAGGGCACTGAGAGGTTAAGTGATTATTCCCACAGTCAAACAAACTGGGTCATAGGCACTACTTGAACATTATGAAAGTTTCTCTTATTGTCTCCCAGACCTCCAACCATACCATAATGCTTCTAATGCTAAATTATAGGGTAAAGGTGGGCAGGGAAGCAGGATAGAGCATATTGTGCTTGAAAAGATCATCAGTAAGACAGTTTTTAAAAGCTATAGTCTACACAGTACACATTCTTAAGACCAGAGAGCCATATTTTCTGACCCAAAGAAGAAGGAAAGATCTAGTAAAAAAAAATGTTAAGCTCTATTTTCTTTTCTATATATCTATGGAGGGAAAAAGCCCAACTTTTCCTCTCCAAAGCTGAGTATATAATACTAAAATTGAAAAAATTGGAAATGGTGCCTGGAATATGTCAGAACTTCCCACTGAGAGCTACTGAGAGATAAAGATTCCATTAAAAAGGTATGTATCCTATAGGCATGAAACACAGGCAAAAAGCAAAACTGTGTGTCTGCTGGCAAGTGAGACCTAGCTCATTTGGCATGGTACCTTTCTGCATTTCCTTCATTATTCCAGCTGTAAGAAGTAAGAACAAGGGTCTGCTCCCAATACACAAAGGCACCAAAAGCCTTTGGCACCCTGGTGTTAGATGGCTTTGCTAGGAGAGAGACTTAACCTCTACTGTTCACATAAGACACATACTCTGCTATTTCTAGAAAATCTGTGTGTGCTTAACTGTCCATTACACTTCTCGTTGTGTTTATTCATTCATTTACTCACTCAATAAATATTAATTAAATTCCTGTGTCTGTAAAATACTGAATGAGAAAGAGCTGAAGAACGGTTCAGAAAAAAATGAAAATTCTTGACTTCAAGGACCTTATAGCCCATCTCTCATAAAAATACAATATTCAAGTGTAGAGGTTGGGGTTGATCAGGAGACCCCTCCATTAGCTGAATCCCCCATGTAACAGAGACATTAAGTGATTATATCTGTATTTACAGCTTTAAAAGGCCTGAAACCTTGAGTTACTCATACCCTGAATGACTTATTTCCTATATTATAAAGTCTATGTCCCTTTCAGACTTTGATGGGCCAATGTAAAGGAAGAATAAAGAAGTGTGAGCACCTCCTCTAGGAGGTGTAAAGATGTTCTTCAATCAGCTTGATCTAATTATAAAATGGAAAGTCATTGGTTAGAAGATTAGCCATAATACCAAAGGACTTTTAAAGAGTAATAGAAAGTTCTAAGAGGAAGTTATCCCTGCTGGTAATAAGGAGACCCAGCTATGGAGGAAAATCACAGACCTTGAGAAAGAATTGTTCTTCACCATCTCCTTTATGCCTCTTCCAGAGAATACGAGAGGGAGTCTGGAGTGGAGAAGGAGGAGAGAATTTCTCTCTTAAAAGACACCATGCCCAGTAAAGATGAGAAACAGAGAACCCACGCTACAAAGAAAAGCAGACTTAGGAAATACAGTGAAGGCCTCTCCCAATCAGAGAACCTGAGGACTTCCTCTAAGTAACAAGAAGACTCCAGAAAAAGACAAAAGACATTGGGAGCATATGGTGTTATAAGTGTGAGTTGCCTTGGCTAATGTATTTCTCATATGTGTGATTTTCTACCAATGTACTCTATATGTATGGCCATTCTTTCCACTAAAACTCAAGGGTTTGTCCCAGGTCCATATGTAGATTATTTCATTTCTACAGTTCAAGTTATGCTATTTCAGTAAATACATTTGCTTGGAGTTAATTATGTCAACAAACTGATTACTGAAGGTAAGCCCATGAGTAGGGGCTCGTGAGCTATAGTTTTAGAAGTGTAGGTCACTAGAGCTCTAGTTTTAGGAGTGTAGTGTTAACTAGAGAGTGAGGTAGTCATCACACATAGAATCAAATGTAGGTGTAGGAGTTAGAGGGTAGCCCCAGAGGGATCATGACAGAGGATATATAGGTAATTAAAATAAAAATATAGATTCAAAAGCCATTCCCCAATAGATCAGTGGTAAAAAAAAAATATGAACAGTTTTTAAAAAATTCATTACAGGGTCATCCAGATGGCTCAATGGTTTGAAAGCCAGGCTTAGAAAAAGAAGGTCCTGGATTCAAGTTTGACCTCAGATACTTCCTAGCTGTGTGACCCTGGACAAGACTCTTAATCCTCATTGCCTAGTTCTAACACTCTTCTGCCTTGAAACCTATAGCTAGTATTGATTCAAAGATACAACATAAGGATTTAAAAATAATAACAATAATAATAAAAATAATCATTGTCAGTATCAACAACTATTTGTGGAAGGCTATACTATAAGAAAAATGCAATGAAAATAACTGAAATTTGACTTCAAACCCTGGAAATGGGAAAAGATGACAAAAGATATAAAAAGTATTAAAGGATCTGTTAGAAGGTAGGCACACTAATGCATTCTGGGTAAAATTGTGACTAGTCCAACTGTTTGAAATGCAGTTTGGAATTCTTCAAGAAAAGTCACCAGTCTTGATATCCTTTGACCCACGCAGGACGCTCAGTCTCCTCCTTGCTGCCTCTGGAATAGTTAATGACTCGTCTCAGCAAAAGCCCATGGCAACTTCCTCTGCTTGCCCTAAGTGGACGGAAAGAGTCCGTCCTGGCTGCCAGCACCCTGCTCTTCATTTTCCAAGTTCAGGTCAGAGGCCACAGTCCCTACCACTGTACTTTTCCAGCACAAGAGATCATTCATAGCAGCAAAGCCACTGAGAAGTACATGACTAAAGAAGAAACAAGTGGCCTCCATGGCCCAAGTTCAAGAGTATTCAAATCCACGAAACGGGATCTTCTGGCAGGGTGAGAAAGAGATTTCCCATTACTACATTCTCTTTGGAAAAAGAAGAGGATATTGTACTTATCTCCTACTGTTTCAGCATAATGTTTGACTTCAGAAAGGAAGCCAGAGAGCCACTCCAATAGGCAGGTTCAATGGGAAGGGGATTGTTTGTTGACTAGAGCACTAATCCCCAAAGCATGTCTACTTTCTTCCAGGGGAAGCCTGAACCAAGTCTTAAGAAGGCTTTGTTGGATTCTGAGCAACAGGGGCCAACCAAAAATGTCAAAAGCTTTTCACCATGGTAACAAGTTCAATTTCCATGGCGATGAAGAAGAAGGGAAGACAACAGCCTATTGGTTCTGATTTTTCTTTTCTTTCTCTGTCCCTGGGCTCCCATGAGGACTCCAGGTGTGGAATATTTCATACACTATCAGGCATAAGTACTATGTCAGTCTTGATTTAAAAGCATCAATAAAGCTTTTTAAAGAAAATCTTACCCTCTAGTTCAAGCCACAGACACATTAAACACTGACTACGTAACATAGTAATAAGGTCAAATGTATCTGCAATAAGATTACTTGGGCTTGGTGCAATAGTGTCAATAGTATCAGACTGTAGCATAGCCAGAAAAAGATTTAGGGGGCCCAGTGGACTACAGAAATCAGCTTGAGTCAACAATATGATACGGCAGATAAGAAAAAGATCTTGGATTGTATTTTAAAAGGTACGACTTCTAGGAACGAAGAAGTGATTGTCATGCTATGCTCTGCTCCAGTCAGACTATATTTGAAATATCACATTTTGGAATATTTAGAAATAATGTTGATAAAATGGGGATATTGCCAAGAGGAGCCACCAGGATGGTGAAGGGACTCAAGTCTGTGCTCTTAAAAATGGGATGTTGGTCAAAGAATCCCTGTTTAGTTCTTCTCTCTCCCCTTTTCCCCCACCCAATCCAACACCTAATGAAATTATAGGCTGTAAGGGACTGTTAAGAGAAATAATGAGATGTAAGGGCAATTGTCAGTCAACAAACATTTATGACGTAATAACATGCAAATACTACGATAATCACTAGAGATACAAAGAAAGAAAATATTATTGCCCCTGACCTTAAGGAGATTGCATTTTAATTAGAGAGAGAAAATGCAAATAAAAGAGATTTGCAGTGGAAATGAAAAGTATCCTTACAGTGGATAGAGCCCTAGACCCAGACAGAGATGGGAGGACCTGGGTTCAAATCTGACTTCAGATATTTCCTAATTGTGTGACCCTGGATAAGTCACTTATAGCCTCATTTGCCCAACCCTTGTCCTTCTGTCTTACAGTTGTTACTAAGAAAAAGTTTTTCTTAAACCATCTTAGAAGGAGAGGCACAGTGCTTTCAGACCTTGACTTTCAGACCTTGGCTCATTTGTTTATGAAAAGTCAAGATTGGGGAAGGCCAGTGCCCCCTAACTTGTGCTCTTTTCTCTCATCTCTCACTAAACAAGTAGAACAAGAAAGATGAGAGTTCAAAAGCCATCTCTGCTTCTAAGTTGGAGCTCAAGTCAAGTTGGTGAAAGGAATGGTGAATCTAGTACCCATAAATAGAATTCTACATGGCAGATGGTAGACCCCAGAACCAAGTTTCTTGCTGGTCCTAGAGGGGAGCTTCCTGGACTTTCAGAAAGTGCATAGCAGTGTCTGGGGTCAGGAGATCAATTGAGACCAAGTCCAAGGCTACGGGGACAATGGCCAAGCATTGAGGCAGAGTCCACCAGACCAGCATCTGGCATGGTACAAAGGTTGCACCATCAAATGGAGACTTCTAGCCCGAGGCTGAGGAGAGTAGTACAAGAGTATCGACAGTGGAAGCATGTATTCCTCCTCCTCACACATATTCCTTACATATGCTCCTCTCCATTATGGATGACTATTCTTCCCACTGCCATATATGTGGTAGAGTTCACCCCAGGGCTATTGAGTCATATTTGTTTGCTACTGTTCTTAGCATGACAGTACAATCAATGGATGTGCTTTGAGCTCATTTCATAGTCCTCCTGGCCCTGACTTTCTCCAGACATCTCTACTGCCTTCTCATCCAGCATCTTCTCCCCTTGGAACATCCAATGTGGTCTGAAGCCAGCTTACCCTGGAATATCCATCAAACAAAATCCACCCCCACTTCTTCCATGAGGCCCTCCTGGAGCCTCCATTTGGCAAAGGGGCTGGCCCAGCCTATCATCCTTTAATTCTGCTTCCTGCCTTGTTGCTGACTTTCTCTGGACTTCAAAATCATGTCTGCCCACCAAATACCTTAATTTTCACCACCTAAAATCTAAGTTCTCAGCCCTCTTTCTTAGCCCATTCTCATAGAATATCCTAGGGACAATGAGTGACTCAGTGGATAAAGAGCCAGACCTTTATATGGGAGGTCCTGGGTTCAAACCTGACTTCAGACATTTCAAAGCTGTCTACCCTGGGCAAGTCAACTAACCCCCGTTGCCCAGCCCTTACCACTATCCTTCCTTGGAACCAATACACAGTATGGATTCTGAGGCAAAAAGTAAGAGCTTAAAAAAAAGAATATAAGCTCCTTGAGGGCAAGAACTAGCTTTCTTCTTGTTATATTTGTATCCCCAGCACTAGCCAACACCTGGCACAAAGTAAGTGCTAGTGTTTTTCAATTCTCAACAGATGTTCCTCCTCAGGATTTAGGAACAAGAAACTGAAATCCTTGGGAGTTCCTAGAACCATGTCATTCTTTATTTTTATAACATTTTATTGACATCTTGCAAAATAATAATAACAAAAGACAATAATAATAAACAGTGAATCCTTTTCTCTGATATGGTTATACTGAATTTCAGAGGTTTTCTGTTCAAAATTAAATCATAATAATAAATGTGTAGTTTATTATTATTATGAACCAGTATATTGTGATATTGATTGAAAACATCTGGCAACAAGCTGACTAATTTCCCTTATCTTTCTTGAAATTCTTCCAACATTCTTCATACTCTTTACTATGGATATCTTGAAAAAATTTAATAAATAAGAAATACTAAGTTTGATAGTATTCACTAAGAATCATGGCATATAGCAAATATTTAAATGCTGGGAAACACAAAGAAACATTATTGGCTAGTATTCAAATAACATACCATTCAGATCTCCTAGCAAGGCTGACAGCACTAGACAGAATTATTATCAAAACTGCCAATTTAAAATTTTATTTTGCTTCCAAAACTTGCTATTTCTTGGAATACCACTCATCAGATTTGTATAAAGTACATTGTGCATATAAACTTATTAATATTTATTTCGTTCGCAAAAAGGACTAACTGTTAGCAATAGACAGAATTACAAACACACATTTATAACCCGAGAGCAGTTACAAGGAAGACTGACTGATTAGATCACAATCACTTTTTTCCTACATGTTCCTGTCCTGGTTCCCAGAAATGTTGACCTTAATCTTTGGCCCTCGGTGTCAACATTTCCTGCTCTTGTTTTTTATTTGATGTCAGTGGATTTCTTCAAACCAGTAATGTATCTGCTGATTGTTAATTTTTCATTATTGCAGGAAAATTAGAAAAACGATTTTGAGGGGGAATTTGAGATTTCAGAAAAATGTAGATTTCATAAGGAATGCTAAATAGAAATTCTTACATGGAAACACTGAGCATTTAATAAATACGTGTTTCCTTCCTTCTATCATTCCTTCATTACTTCTTTCTTTCCTACTTTCTGTCCTTCCTGTCACTTTACCCCAATTGCTTAGCCCTTACCACTTTTCTGCCTTGGAACAATACTCATTAATAATTCCCAAAAGGAAGATAAAGGTTTAAAAAAGGAAGGGGAAAAAGGGAGCTAGGTGGCTCAGTGGATTGAGAGTCAGGCCCAGGGATGGGAGGTCCTGGGTTTAAATCTGACCTCAGGCACTGCCTAGCCGTATGACCCTGGGCAAGTCACTTGACTCCCATTGCCTAGCCCTTGCCATTCTTCTGCCTTAGAACCAATACACAGTATTGATTCTAAGATGGAAGGTAAGGGTTAAAAAAACATATACAAGATAAATTGAGAGGGGGGGGTGGACAAAAGAGGGAGGCAATAAGATTAAGGGAGATCAGGAAAGGCTTCTTATAGAAGATGACAGTTTAGCTCTAATGTTTTTAAATCCTTATCTTCCAACTTAAAATCAATACTTTGTATTAGTTCCAAGGTAGAAGAGTGGTAAGGACTAGGCAATGGAGATTAATTGACCACACAGGGTCACAAAGCTAGGAAAGGTCTGAGGTGAGATTTGAACTCAGGACCTCCCATCTCCAAGCCTGGCTCTCAATCCACTGAGCCACCTCACTATCCTAGTTTAGTTAAAACTTGTAGAAAGCTAAGAAGCAAAGATGAGGAGATAAAAACAAATTCCAGGTATAGGCAACAGGCAATAAAAAGTCATGGGGTTGGAAGATGGAATGTCTTCTTCAAGGAACATGAAGGAAGTGAGTGTCACTGGATCGATCACAAAGTACATGGATGGGGATAGGAGCTGAATAAGGTATAAGAAGACTGGAAAGGTAGAGGTCAAATAGATTGTGTTGGGCTTTTAAATTCAAACAGAGGATTCTTGTATTTAATCCTGGAGTTACTGGGGAGCCACTGGAGTTTGCTGAGGTATGTGTGGATGGTGTGTGTGTCTGTGTGTCTGTGTCTGTGGTTGCATGTGTGAAATGGTCAATCTTATACTTTAGGAGCATCATTTCTGCAGTTGAATGGAAGATAGACGAGGGTGGGGATAAACCTGAAGGAAGGAGAACAATTCTCAGGCTATTGCAACAGTCCAGGTGTAATGCAATGAGAGCATATACTTTCATTGGTAGGCATAATAGAGGAGAGAAGGGAATGTATTCAAGATATGTTACCAAAGTAAAAATCAACAAGACTTGGTCCTAAATTGGATATGGGGGCTGAGAGAAAGTGAAGAGTCAAGGATGACCCTGAGGTTATACTACTGGGTGACTGGGAGAAAATCAAGCGGTTGGTGCCTTCAAGGGTCATAAAAAAAGTTTTAAAAGAGGAGGGTTTGGGGAAAAGGATGAGCTCACATTTAGGCATGTTGGGTTCAAGATGTCTACAAGACGTCCAGTTTGAGGTGGAAGATTGTAGGTCAGCAGACAAGTTGGGACTGGATAAATAGATTTAAGATCGGCAGAGAGAAAATAACTAGTCATGGGAGTTCATGAGATCACCAAGGTAAAGAGCACAGAGAGAGAAAAGGCCCCAAGACAGCCCTCAGAAATACTCACAAGATCAACCATGGTTAGGTGGCATGACCAAGATGAAGATGCAGCAAAGGAGACTGAAAAAAAATCAGACAAACCAGAAGAGAATCAGATAGACAGAGCAGGATCACAAGAACCTAAAAAGAAGAGAATATCCAAGAGAAGTGTGATTGTGCCAAAGGCTACAGAAAGGTGAAGAAAAATGAGGATGTAGAAAACCTGGGGGGGAGAAGTTTCAACTGAGTAATGAGGTCAAAAACTACATTATAGGAAGTTAAAAGAGTGGGAGAAAAGGAAGTAGAGGCACTATTGTAGGCGGCCTTCTCAAGGTTAGCCCAAAATAAAGGAGAGAAGGTGGAATGATTGCTACTAGGGATGGAGAGAACTAATGAGGGCTTTCTGGAAGTAGGGAAGCTACTAGTAGCTAGGGAGATATTGAAGATAAATGAGAGAGTGTAGATGACAGAGAGAGCAACTGGCATGAAATGAAATAATTTGTTTAATGTCAAGTGGTTAATTCTGGCAAAGAGAAGGACCACCTCTTCATGTGAAACCTGGGGGAAGTCAGAGATAGTGGTAAATGGCTTCTAAATGATGTGAGATGAGGATACAGGAGTAAAAGGGGAGTCTTGTTGAATGGCCTCAACTTTTCCTATGAAATAAGAAACAAACTTCTCATCAGAGAAGGGAGAGGGAGAAAGAGCTCCCAGAAGTTTGAGGGAGTTGAAAGAGTTGGAAATCATTGCTGTTGTGGTTCGTAGAACAGTGAGGCAATTAGGAAGGTATTAAAGGATTGCCTTGCTGTTGTGAGCACCCAGTGGAGATTGGGTAACATCAAGCTGTAATGGGTATTAACAACAAGGTTTCATCATTTTCTCTAGCTTCATTCAGCAGCACATGAGTAGGAATGGAGGCAGTAGATGGTTGAGGTCATTTAAGGCTGAGGCTTAGTTGGGAAAGATCAGTAATAGAATAGGAGGACAAGGGACTCAAGAGAAAAGAACAGTATCGAATTAAATAGGTTCATCAAAGACTCAGGATGAGGACGGGAAAGGCTAAGGGAATTTAAGAGTTCATAAATATGGAGATGGTACATTTGGGGGTAATGACAAAATTCAAAATAGGACCATCTCCATGGGTAGCGGAGATGGTATGGAGAAGTAGATCAAGTAAAATGAGAAGGTTGGACAATCAGGAGGTTCGAGTATTTAAGAGAGTACCAATATATACTCTGAATCCCCAAATATGAGAACAAGAGTTGTATAGGGGGGAAGACTGTGAGCCTGGTGTTGAATTCATTGAGTGAAGAAAAATATCCTAGAGAGTAGAAGGTAACGGCTACCAGAATTTTAATTGGATGATAGATCTGGAGTGATCCAACCTCAAAGGGAAGACATGGAGCAGTGCTGAGAACCTGAATGTGGTAATGGAGTATTTCAACTCCCCCACATCAACCAGTGAGCTGGGGGAGAGGGGTATGAATGGACGGGCAAACAGTGCTAGAAAGGGTAGCCAGGGAGGCTGTCACCAAAAGAGAGCTTCATCTTGGGAAAAGCTAAATCTAGCAGTGGGAAAGGAAAGGATTTAAGATGAAAGCAAGTTGTTTAGCATTCCAGAGGGCACTTGGGAAGGAGTTAGTAGTTGTAGAAGAGGACCATTATTGGGGGTGGAGAAAATATAATTTGAAAGTAGGCCCTTTGGGGTTGGACTGGAATGGTAATAACAGAATGGGCGATGGGGGACAAACAATAAGAATTAATTGATGACAGTGGGGTTCAGAATCACCGGGATGGAGAGGGTATGACCATTTGTTAATCACAGAGAAATTCGTTCAAGTAGATTATTGATACCTCTAGGTGATTAGCTCTGGTGAGGGTACCAGTGAAGTGATTTGATGGAATAGCATTTCTTCCCTTCCCCCAAAGACAAGAGACTAGGCGGGATACTTATGCAGATGGAATGGCATTTCCACTCTTCCCCTGAAGGCAGAAGACCTCACCTGACAGAAAGGTATGTCTCATAATGGAAAATGATGCAAATACAAGTCAACAAGAAAGTGGCATAGCTGACAGTTCTACTCCCAGGATAAGCTCTTCATCAGTCATGTTACCAGATTAAAACAATGACGACCTCATGAGATCTGACAAGAAGTCAGGAGGGATCAGGATGGAAAGTTGGGGTCTTGTTAGGACAGGGAAAAGGGAAAGTGACATTGACAGGAAGGTTGGCAAATCTGTGTAGGGTGGGCTGAGGAGAAGAGATTTGAGGCAGGGTGGGCAGTTAGGAAGCTGTCCCATTGGGCCAATCAAATGGGCAGTACGGCCGGAATGAATCAACATGGTGGCAACAGGAATGGAAAGGCTGTTGGCAATTTGTCTAAAGCTAAGCACAGGGCAACCAAAACTAACTGAATAAATTAACCTAACAAGTATTTATTGACTACCCACTTCATGCCTAGCCCTGGGCCACCCTGTGGGTGATACAACACCTCCACAACCTTTTTAATGTTACGGTTTCTTATCATTGTTTGATCTCTCCTTCCCTACCTCATCCCCAAAGTACTGTACAGTCTATTTTTTTTTTAATAAAGTGAATAAAAATACACGGTGCTTTGAGAATTTAATGGCACATGTTAAGAATAGGAAAGAACACTGAACTAGGAGTCAGGAGACCTGGGCTCTTATCCCAAAGCGAGCCATTTTCTTGAGCAAAGCATTTTCCTTTTCTGGGCCTCAAGCTCAACATCTATAAAACTGCACAGTCTGTGATAGATCAAAAAATATCTCTGGTTTTTCTGGCCTAGATTCTTAAAATAGACTGTTACTTCTTTCAGCTGCACCATTAATAACGCCTTCCTGTTTTCATCCCCTCTTTCACCTTCCCCTGCTGCTAGGACCTTCTTCCCACAACCACCTATCATGTACCCTGTGTCTATCTTTTATGTGCTTTATTTTTTACATATTATCCCTGCCATTAGAATGTAAGCTGCTTGAGGACAGAGGTCATGTTTTTGCCTTTCCTTGTATTACTTAGAACTTGGCACGTAGTAAACATTTAATAAATAGTCTTGTTGATGACCATAATAATGATGATGATGATAATGACACCCACCCCTATTTCTTTTTCTACAAAATTCAGAGACTTATGGGCATGGGCTTTTGTTTTGTTTTGCTTTGCTCCGTCTCACACAGTCTGAAAAGTGGGTAGAAAATTCAATCTAATGTAATCTTCAAAGAATATAGTAGTTTTCCCAAGTCCTTCCCCCTAGTCTAGTCTGGGCATCTGCTTACTGTGAATGTAGCTTAGGTGCTCACAGAGTGGGCCAGTGAGATCCTCATTGCCCAGCTGTATCAATCAAACATAGTCTCAACAAGACCCCTCCTTAGAAATCCCCTAAACTTCACCTATTTCATAATGGCCTTAGGAGTAGGTTTCCCCTACATGTGGAACGAAGCAAAATATCCATCTATTGCTTTATTTAGGGATGCTGCCTTATTACCGTAGAGTAAGGATTTACAAGCCACTCTGGTGGGATGATGATGAGACCCCAGTCATCTTCCATGCCAAACAGGAAAAGAGATGATGTTGATGAAGCTAGATCTAAGGACAAGGAACAACACATCTCCCAAAGCAGCCTAAAGACCACCGATAGAGCTAGGGACCAGTCTAGGGTTGCTCTTATATTCCCACCGCCATGTCTATTATTTTCTACTTTCACTGGCCAGCTGACTCTTTTTGTGAAGTCCCTACTCACTACAATAGATAGGAGCAATCTCTGATATCGTGCTCTAATGAGAGATAAATGGTAACTCTCAGGATCTACCCTAAACCAGAAACCACCCTCTTCTCGGAGAATCCTTTCTTTCATCTTCTGAGGATCAGACAATGTATATATAAAGCATTTTGCAAACCTCACAACACTTCATAAATGTAAACTGTTAGTGTTATTATTTAACCTCAATGAGAGTTCTACAGCTGTGTCTGGAGACCTCGCTTTAAACCGACAAGCGATGGAACTGGGAATTTTCAAATCGTCACTAAGCAAATGCCCAGAATTACTACGAAGGGAAGATGTGGAAGAATCAATAGTATCCTTCTGAAGGCCCAGTTAGATTGAGTTTGTGACCTTCTTCTCAGGGGAGCTGAGAAGGAGCAAAAACAAAACAAAACCGAAACCCCACACCCACAGCCATCCTCCCAAACCCAAATATGCCATTAATCAAAAAATGATAGTACCTACATCAAAGCGAAGACCAGAAAGACTGCACATTGGTAGCTGTCTGTTACCATCAGAGAGAGCAAGGGAACTTAGCTGTTCCTTCTGGGAGGTTAGAGCAGAAGAGAGCTTTTTTGTTGTTGGCTTTCAGCCTGTGGTTTTAGGCACAATAACACCAGCCAAGAACCTTTTAAGTCCTCGGGACCCAGTCGGTTGCTGTTTTTCTACAAACAGTCATTTGTATGTTGATATCATTTAAAACACACAATATTTTCCAAGTATTATTTACCCTCAAATAACCCAGAAGACTCTGACATGACTATTTGTATTCTCCAGAGGGTATCCACTTTTATACATTAATGTGAAAGACTACATTTAAAAGAAAAAAAAACCATTTCCAAGGTAGTCTGATTTCTTTGAATGTCTAATTGGCAGGTACCCTAATAGGATGAAAAGCAGCCCAGTCTTGGCATTATTTAAATCCCACATCCTTCCCTTTGATAAATGGGGGACGGGTGTGTTGACCCACTGGGCTTTATGAAAGGAAAACTAAACATTCTTCTTCTTAAACCAGAGATAAAAATCGCACCTGCTTTGACTAAAACACTCAGCATGGGATTGCCAGTAATAGTGGTCGGGAACATAACTGCTCACATTATTTGCTGTAATGGTGCCATTCGGAGGCTCCCGATGGAATTGGAACTGCTGAATGCTGCAGTACTCACAAGGAAGATGACGTTACCACCATGCTTAGGTGAAAATTCACTGGGCTGCTGGCACCAGGGGAATCGACTCCTCCTGTGATAATGCAGAGTATAAATTTTAAGGCAGAGTAAAATAAAATGAAATTGGTGTGAATAAGTGATTATTTATATAAAAATGCCCTGTCAGAACATCTGCTGAATACATAGGCCTATTAACCATTTCACCACCTACATGGCTGCTTTTCAACCACAAACTCTGATGGGACACAGCTAAGTCTAATAAATTGTTGCTACTCTGGCAAAAATTAAATTAGACATTTAGTTAACAAAGAAAGATTCTTTCGCTTCTTTGTTTTTAAATCGAAGCAAGTAGGTGGCTTGAAAACTCTGCTGGAGACAGGCAGTAAACATTTCTTAAGCACCTACTATGTGCCAGGCTCTCTGCTAAGCTCTGTGATACAGAAAGAGGTAAGAGATAGCTCTAAAGGAGCTCACAGCCTAATAAGAGAGGCAACAAGCATACAAATAAGTACAAGCTGACTATAGACAAGATTAAAAAAAGGAAATAATACACAGAGGAAAAGTACCAGAAATAATATGGGCTTCCTGTAGGCAATGGGATTTTAGTTGGACTTGAAGGAAGACAAGGAAGCCAGTAGGAGGAACAGAGGGAGGCAATTCCAGGCTCTTGTGGAGAACAGCCAGAGAAAATGCCCAGAGACAAGAGATGGAGTGTCTTATTCATGGATCAGACAGGTAACCAGTGTCACTGGACCAAAGAGTATATTAAGGAGTAAGATGTCAGAAGACTGGAAAAGGTAGGTTATGAAGGTCTTTGGATAGCAAAAAGAATCGGGAAGACTTGTGTTCAAATCCTCCCTTACTAGCTACACAACGCTAGACAAGTCATTTTCCTCTGTCAGGGCTGGTTTCCTTATCTATAAAATGAATGAATTTGACTTTATGGAGTCTAAGTTCTAAAACTATAATCCACAATGCATTGACCAATCGGTATTCCAAAGGGTCACCAATGAACCAGGCTACCCATCCCTTGACAATTTGGTAATGGACTCAAGATGCAGGATTAAATATACATTTTTGGATGTGGTCAATGGGGGAATCTGTTTTGCTTGACTAAATCCATATTCCTATAGATATCCCTTTAAAATTACATTTCAGTGTTTTCCCCTAAGTTCATTCAATTTAAGTTGACAGTTAGGCATAAGCACAAAAGGGCAGAGAGGCAATTGCCATAATGTTGATACATAGAGTATACTGATCTTGGAGTTGGAAAGACTTGAAATTCAAATCTCACATTTCTGGCATTTCCCAAAGATATGACCAAGTCCTTTACCTGTTGGTATCCCAGGCAGCTCTGTAAGGCTATGAGTTATCAGTCTGCATTGGTGGAGAGGTTTTCCATACCAGGAACTCTCTTTATCAGTGAAATCACAAATCCACATCCAAAACGGACATAAAAGACACTGGAGTCTTCCTAGCTGTGTGACCTTGGGCAAGTCACTTAACCCCCATTGCCTAGCCCTTACCACTCTTCTGCCTTGGAGCCAATACACAGTATTGACTCCAAGACAGAAGGTAAGGATTTAATAAAAAAAAAAGACACTGGAGTTAAAAGAACCCTAAAAAGAAGCAGTCCCTGCCCTTGACAAGCCTACATTCTATTATTTGGGGTTAGGATTTTTTTTTTTTGGAGTAGCAGGATAGTGTGTATGTTTGTTTTGGTCTAGACCAGTAATATTCTATATAACTCCTAGCATGAAAATTCCCTCCACTGATGGCACTTAGCAATTCCTCTGTCTTTCATATTTTTGAGATTTGTCTGAGATGTTCAGCAGTAACACTCAAGGAAAATTATGCTCTTAAAAAAAAAACCTTACCTTCCATCTTAGAATCAATACTATGTATTAGTTTCAAGGCAGAAGTGGCAAAGGTTAGGGAATGGGGGTTAAGTGACTTGGCCAGGATCACACAACTGGAAAGTGTCTGAGGCCAGATTTCAATCTAGGATCTCCCATCTCTATGCCTGCCTCTCAATCCTTTGAGTCACCTAGCTGCCCTCTAAAATCATAAGCTTTTGAGAAGAATAAATGCTATTGACTCTGTATGTTTACAATAAAAAACTCTAAATTTAGAAATAAGAAGATTTATTAACAAAAGTTATGAAAACTGAACAAAAGTGAGTAACCTGGCCAAAGGTGTCTCTGGAACTTGTTCTTATGCTCTAAAGTAATTAAACTACAGAGGAGGAATTTTCTTATTGATATTTTTATCATCCTCATAACAATCTTCATTAAAATAATGATGATGATAATAATAATAGGTTTGTGGGGGATTTTGCTTATATAGAAATAATTCTTTAAGATTAAAAGACCAGGGGAAACTGGGTGGCTCAGCTAGTCACACAACTAGTATCTGAGGTTATGTTTAAACTCAGGAAGACAAGACTTCCTGACTCTAGGCCCAACACTCTCTCTAGCTACCCCAGACCAGTGATGGTGAACCTTTTAGAGACCACATGCCTTGCTTCTACCCCCTGCCCTCTCCAGAGACTATGTGCTGCACCATGTTCTCTCCCCAGACCAAGTGCCACATGCAGTTCCCCCCACCTTTACCCCACACAGGGGAGGGAGAAAATACTCCCATTGGCCTATTGAGGAGAGGGACACATGATGTGAAAAAATGTCATCAGGCATGGTAGAGAGTGGGAAGGGAACAGTTCCACCCAAGTCCCTCTGCCTTTCTAGTAATGAACTCTGGCAAGGGACAATAGCACATGTGCCCGCAGAGAGCACTCTCCATGCCCACTTTGGCACTTGTGCCATATAGGTTTGCCATCACTGCCCTAGACTGTGTACTTTTCATCATGCAAGAAACAACACCCAATGGGTATCCTGAAGCTAAGACTCTACATGGACTGGATTCAATCTTGGGGCTTTCTCACCAAAATCCTTCTTTTGGTCCAGTGTCCTCAGGCTTTCTCTCTAAGATTTCTTATGCTCTAAGGTTTTTCTCTCTAAGCATTAGAATGTGGGGCAAATGATATCCCCAAGGAGAGCATTTTTCATAAGACTTTTAATAGCTTAGTTTTCTATCTCTGAAAAATACCTATTTGTATCCTGTGACCATTTATCAATTGGGGAATAGCTCTTAATCAGTTCCCTATATATTTTAAGAATAAAACCTTTATCGGAGAAATACTACAAAGGAAGTTTTTTTCCTCCATTTACCTGTTTCTTTTCTACCTTTTGCTCTATTGATTTTGTTTGGGGTAAAAATTATTTTTGTTATGAAAATTATCCATTTTACTTTTTTTGATCCTCTTTCTATTCCTTGTTTGGTCACTAATTCTTTCCCTGTCCATCGATTTGAAATGTAACTTCTCCATTCAATTCAACATACATTTTTTCAGTGTTTTCTATGTGCCAATTCCTTATTGAATTCACCATGCACCTCTCCATTACCTTTTGTGTGACACTCATTTCTAATTATCAGAGTCTGTAGCATTAACAACTGAAAATTGTACAACAGCACTGGCAGAATATTGATATGAAGAAGATGAATTATTGTTTCTGGGAGAAGTCTGGGGTCATTAAAGAAGCTTAGCAAATCCCCGAAGACATTTCGGGCCACTTTCCCTACTATATAATTCTGAGACCAATTCATTATGCATTTGTACTGTGTCATCTGTATAAATGACTACAATATGGTGAGACCTCTGAGACTTATGGCTACAATCCTCATGTACCTTTTGTCTTTCCTCCAATTATACAACCCATAGCCTATAGTACTTAAAGAAAACAATCAGTTCTCCCCAACTCATTATGGCACCTATGGAATTTCCAGTGGGCCTGCAAGCATGTTGACAAAGACTCCAACTGAGTTAAGCCCCTCAAGTGGGCACTCAGTTCAGGTGCTGCGTGTCCTATAGAAAGACTTCCATTTTCCCCCTTACCTATTCATGTTTTTCTTTCTCAAATTATCTTGTATTTATTTAGTTACATGTCATGTCTTCCAATAGAATATAAGCTCTTTGAGGGTAGGGATTAGTTTCCAGTTTTGCCTTTGTATCCTGAAAGCCTAGCACACAGTAATCAGTCAAATGGATCTACTCAGTGTGAATGATTCCTCCAGTGATGCATATATGAGCTCATCTACATCTGCCCACATAATAGAATGCTAACCTATCTACTCTGACAAGTTAGCCACCCAAACAAAGTCCTAGGGACATTTCTTGCTTCCTCCTGTAATGGAGAAGGTTTGTGGGTGGTAAAAGAAACAGGATCTAGGAGAGACAGCTGATGTTTAGGGTTGGCTCAGAGAGAGGTGAAGGGGTTTGAAGAAGTTCCCACTTCAGCCGTCTCTCCTCAGATATGGCTGCTCTCACAGATTGGCTCTTGTACCCCTCCACTACTAAAGCCAAAATTATTTCTTCTTAGGAAGATGTCTCTCCTTCTTTAAGTTGTTCCACTCACACTTGATTCAAATTTGGGAAATGATAACCACTTTAATATAAATTAATTCAATTAGGGTAATACAAAGGAATGGCTGGCAGGGAAAAGAATGGGAAAGGAAAATGGGGGGAAAGGGGTCCCTTTCTCTAACTAACCCCTTTCCCTCCTCAAGATTGGGGGAACTCAGGCTTTGGCAACCTGAGCCCCCTGAGAGATAGTCAGGTTGGCTAAACCTGGGTTTGGCCCCCTGGCCACAGTTCAGACCCAGGAAAATAGGAGCTGAGGTAAAGTCTGACAGAGACTCAAAATGTCTTTTCTCAGGTTTCTCTTCAGTAGTCTTTTCAATTGGGAAATGTTGGGGGGGGGAGGAAATATTTCCACTCACTAGCAGGAAAAAGGTGGGTAACCCTCAGGAGAAAGTCTTAACCAACCCTCTCTCTTCAGCTTCTCCAAACTGAGAGACCAACTGCTCTTCAGAAGGAACCTTCTGGCTTCTCAAGATTCCAGCCTCCTGAGGTTCCTCCCCCAACGAGGAGAAAGATTCAGCCTAGAACTCTTCCTTTAGTGACAGCCTCTGCCACACTCTGGATATTGTGAGGATGTCAGTGAAGGGTATGTATGTGCAGAGTTTTCCCTAGCTCTTGTCACGTAACTAAAGCATCACCTTTTTTAATCAGACCTTTTTGTGTCCTCAGATCCATCAAGTATCTAGGCTTCTGGAGGATTGGGGAAAGGAAGAGACTAGTTCTGCTTAAGGGGTCTCACCATAAATCCTAGCCATAAAGAAGAAAATAAATGAACCTGTTTCCAAAATGAGAAGCCAAGTGACCTGGACCTAAAGAGAGGTTCCTGGCCTTGGATATCTTTATCTTAATTTCTCACCTACTTATAAGAGTTCTTTTATCTCCTATAAAAGGCAGAAAGACAGCCTCTAGCACTCATCTGTCCATCTGTTTGTGTGTGTGTATACATAAGACACTTAACCTCAAAGACAGAAAGTAAGGGAAAAACAAAGAAAGAAGGCAGGAGGGAGAAAGGAAGGGAGGTAGGAAAGAAGGAAATGTATATCATATATGTGATAATTATATAAATATATTAAAAAATAGAAGAAGGAAGTGTATATAGGGCAGAGGCAAGCTATTCACAAGAAAAATTGAGCTCTTTCCTACATTACCACAACTTAATATTTTTATTTCTTAATAAATTTATTTTATTATTTAATAAAGTATTTACTGAATTGTAGGGCATATTTATAGGACAGTTAGCACAGTGGATAGAGCATTGGGCCTGAAGTCAAGGAGACCTGAATTCAAATCCAGTCTCAAACATTTACTTAGCTGTGTGACACTGGGCAAGTCACTTTACTCCCTTTGACCATCTGTAAAATGAACTGGAGAAAGAAATGGCAAACCCCTCCAGTATCTTTGCCAAGAAAACCGCAAACAGGGTCACAAAGAGTCAGATACAACTAAAACAAATGAACAACAAAAACAAGGGCATGTTTATGCCTAAGCACAGGATTTTAGTTTAAGAGAACAGTTAAAATTCCAAGTATCAGATTTCTTTTCTAAAATCTATCATCAAAAATACAAAATTATGCATACATATTATATATATGCAAAAATGGCTAGATTCTAGAGAAAATATGATTCTTTTATACATTAGAAAATCAGAAAGCATTTGTTTTATTTATTATTTACTGTGCCAAGTACCATGCTTGTAGAATGAACAATATATAAAAAATACATATGTAACAAGGCTTTTGTCCAAATCAGGAGTGGGAGAGTTTGGGGGGGGGGGAGTTGTAAATGTGAGAGAATACTGAATATAATAACGACATGAAGTAACCGTATGAGGGGCAGAGTTTGTGGCAGTCTTTCTTCAGAGAAGAGACACTTGTAGTTTCAAATCTTTCAAGGGACAATATGTGGAGACAGAAAGAAAGACTTTGGGAGCCGTAGACTAATAAAAGAACCTGGGTGCTCAACATGACCCTGATTTCCTATTTGCCTTTCCCTGAGATTTCAGGTAAAAAAGTCTCTCTTCGGGGAGATTGGGCCATCTCTCTTAGCTTGAGATGAGATTCTGTCTCTGTCAGAAGAACTCAGTCATGATCACATGTTCCCTGGCATAGTCTAATCTGTATAATTTTACTAATTTCTGCTTGTTTAGATAAGCGAGCTTATTGGATATTCACTATTTGTTATGTCTTTTGTGTAACCAGAATCTCACAGGAAGGAACAGATAGACTGGCTGAAAACTTGAGGCTACCCTCCTCCATTAAGAGTGACAAGAGAAGTATCACTTATTGTGTATAATCATACCCCTTAATCAGCAGTATTTAGGATGGCAAATGAACAATCCTCATCAGCGACTAAAGGGAAGAGATCTAATCTTCTCTTCCCCTCAAAATAGAGATCATATCTCCCTTAGAGCAATAGGTAAGACACAACTCATTCAGGACCTATGTCATATTTGGAAATGAACTGGGTGGGTCAAATGCTTTATAAATATTGATTTGCAGAGGTCCAGAGTTTAAATCTGGCCTCATATATGTCCTAGCTGTGTGACCCTGGGAAAGTCACTTAACCCCCATTGCTTAGCCCTTAGTGCTCTTCTGCCTTGGAAGCAATACACAGTACTGATTCTAAGAAGGAAGGTAAGAGTTTTTTGTTTTTTAATTGAATTGTCAGCCTACTTTCCTCAGGAACCAAGGTGGTAAAAGGAAATAATACAACCTTTGATTTTGGGAAAAGTTTGCCTTTCTGGAACAGAACCAGGAGAACCATGTACACAGAGATGGACATGTTGTGGCACAATTGAATGTAATAAACTTCTCTACTAGCAGCACTGCAATGACCCAGGACAATTCTGAGAAAGATGCTCTCCACATCCAGAGAAAGAACTGTGGGAGTAGAAACACAGAAGAAAAACAACTGCTTGATCACATGGGTTGAGGAAATATGATTGGGGGTGTAGAGTCTAAACAATAACCCTAGGGCATATATCAATAATATGAAAATGGGTCTTGATCAATGACACATGTAAAACCCTGTGGAATTGCGTGTTGGCTATGAGGGATGGGAGGAGGGGAGGGAAAGAGCATAAATCATGTAACTGTGGGAAAATTCCCTTAATTAATCTCTTAATTAATCAATTAAATAATTTTTTTAAAAAGAAAAAGAAAAAAATTTGCCTTTCTATGTTTTATCTTTGAAGTAAATATTCCGTTGTTAAAACTAATTGATGAAATTTGGTTAAATGAATTTGGGATGGCTACCATAGGGGCTTGGGCTGATAATATTTTGGGGAGAACTATCCTATAGCCCCTCAGGGGTACCCCTTTCAGAACCTTGAGGGAGCGATGTAGCTGACTTTAATCTGGGAAAAGAAGGCTGGTGCTTGACTTATAAGAGAACGATTATAACAAGGAAGGGAGAAGAAAGATTAAAGGATGAGTGTAAAGTGGTGATGAGTATAAGGTGTTTGGGAAGATAATGGTGAATAATCCGGCAAAGAACTCTTCCTAAAATCAGAGTTGATCAATGCCAGAACCTTCAGTTGTAACCTTCCTCTTAACTGGCCCATACATACCCCGTGACTCAACTGGACCAGCAACTAACCCATTAATTGTTCTAGCACATTAATCGGTCCCCTCTGCTCGATCAGGTGAAAAGACTCTTTTATTTACAGTTAGACTGTGTGTCCTCAGCAGCAAAAAGGAGAAGCACTCCAGGCCATGCTCTCCTCAGCCCTTATTTATTACCACTCACTGGCTTGGAGCTGACCTCTCCTAACTACATGCTTTGAACTCACTCTGCTCCAAGAGAAGCTAAGTATCACTCACTCCTCATTCCAAAGGAACTCATGCATCGCAGCCTCAACAGATGAGGAGAATGTGCCTTAATGCTGCATGCCCTTTGTCGGAGAATACCTCCGTGTGCTTACTTGGGTGTTGGCTTATGGAGGATTGGGAGGAAGGGTTGAAACTAGTTATCCTGATGAGGTTCCCCCATAGACATTAATCAAATAATAGCATGATGTGCTTGGAGCCTTATCTAAACCAGAGGCCAAGTGATCCCAACAGGACACTGTGTGGTGCAAGGGAAAGAACTCTGGTTCTGGAATTGAGGTCTGATAGTTAATACTTGTGTTACCTTGGATAAGTCACTTGACCACCATAGACCTCAGTTTCCTCATCTGCAAAACGAGGGGTTTGGATAGGATGATCTCTATAGTCTCTTTCAGGTCTAGATCTAGGATCCCAAGACCTGCAGATGGGTTTCCCTTAAATCTTATTTCAAATCTTATTACAGTTTACTAAGGAACAGATGAGATAAAAGTACTTGGGGAGAAAGAGAGAGAGAGAGAGAGAGAGAGAGAGAGAGAGAGAGAGAGAGAGAGAGAGAGATGGATGGATGGACAGATAGATAGACAGAAAGAAAGAAAGAAAGAAAGAAAGAAAGAAAGAAAGAAAGAAAGAAAGAAAGAAAGAAAGAAAGAAAGAAAGAAAGAAAGAAAGAAAGAAAGAAAGAAAGAAAGAAAGAAAGAAAGAAAGAAAGAAAGAAAGAAAGAAAGAAAGAAAGAAAGAAAGAAAGAAAGAAAGAAAGAAAGAAAGAAAGAAAGAAAGAAAGAAAGAAAGAAAGAAAGAAAATGATTCCTTTTGTGTAGTAGATTTGGAATCAGGAAGACTTGGGCTACAATTTTTTCTCAGACTCTTAAAACTGTGTGAGCACTGATAAGCCCCTTAACCTCCTCAATCTCAGTTTCTTCATCTATAAATAAGAGATAATAATAGCACCTACCTCGGAATTGTTGTGGGTATTAAATATTTAGCAACATGTAAGACTAAAAAATGAATGAAGGCTACAAGAATTTAAATGTATAGGATTCAATAACAACAAAGTGAGAAAGGGGTTCCTTCAGCCTAGTGAGCAGAGCAAAGAGCCAGAGACCCACACCTGCCACGCTCGAGCTAAAGCAAAAGCCTACAAGCCCCAGCACTGTGAGTTTCAGCAAATTTATAAACAAACCCACACAAGGGTGCAACACAGGTACACAAGACTAGGGGACTCTGGGAAGAGTAAAGAATGCTGGGAAATAAAGTTCCCCAGGCACAATATTTTTAAAATCCACAAACACATAGTGATATCTAACTTGATTTCATAAAACATTTTGCAAACCTTAAAATGTCCAAAAAATGCTTTGTTGTTGTCATCATTGTTAAATAGTTTCCACCACTTCACAACTCCATTTGAGATTTTCTTAGCAAAAATAATGGAGCAAAAGGTTTGCCATTTCTTTCTCCAGTTCATTTAAATACATGAGGAAACTGAGGCAAACAGGGTTAAGTAACTTGTCCACTGCCATGCAGCTAGTAAGTATTTGAGGTCAAATTTGAACTCAGGTCCTCCTGACTCTAAGTTTAGAGTTCTATCCACTACACCATTTACATGTTGCCCTCAACAAATGTTAATAATTATTATATCAGGGGCAGCTAGGTGGATACTTGCCAGCTGTGTGACCCTGGGCAAGTCATTTCACCCCCATTGCCTAGCCCTTACTGACCTTTTGCCTTGGAATCAATACTTAGTATTGATTCTAAGACAGAAGGTAAGGGTGTATTTTAAAAATGATTATATCATTAGTATTGATCATCCTGGTTCTCCTAATGTTTTCCTCCTACATTGTATATTAGCAAATGTCAATTCACTGAATAAAGGAATGAATCAACAAATTCCCTCCTTCCTTCCTTCCTTCTTTCCTTCCTTCTTTCCTTCCTTCTTTCCTTCTTTCTTCCTTTCTTCCTTCCTTCGATTCATTTGAGTTAGGATTTGAAACAACAGGCACCACCGTGGGTCCTCCAGCAATGGAATGGCTAAATGTAAACAGTGTTTTCAGAAGATAAGTCGTCGAGCTGTGATATACTCAAGGAGGTAGTTGCATTAATTCAGGTATGATGAAAAGTGGCCTAAGGTGATGGTGGTGGAAATTGAAATGAAGGGGTGAACACGAGAGACATTTTACTGACTCCAATATATTTTATTGTTCTCTTAAGCTAAATTCTTGTGCTTAATCATAAATTTAAGAAAGAAATGGAAGTACTTGGTGACAGATTGAATGTAGGAGATGAAGAATAGTAATAAAAGATGATTCCAAGGCTTCAGGCTTTCAGGACCACTGAATGGAATGGTTGGAAAGCAAAAGTGATTTGGTTTAGTGGGAAACTGTGATCAATACCAATTCACCACAGGTAGTGTGGTTGAGTGTAAAGAGGATCTGCGTTCCCAGAGATCCCCGTGTCTTCTATTTACCTCCTGGGGAATGGGGTATTTAGAGAAGTCTAGTCCCTGTGGTGTGAGGGTTTGCCAGGTCCTTTTCAGGGCTGCTCATTCATCCTTGGTGTCCACCCGTCGCTCTACTCTCAGCTGCAACTCCAAGAAGCTGTAGTGCATCCAACAGCCAGACCCCAGTAAAACCATCTTGGGGAGCTAAACCAGGTTGAGGGTAACTGAGAGGTCTCAAACCCATCAATGAGTGAGGGGGATGTCTGCCCCAAGCATGTGAAGTCTTTCCCTAGCAGAAGGAGCAGAGGAGAACAATTTGTTCCAACAACCATGAAAGCAGCTGAAGCAGGGACTGTGGGGTGCTTAGAGCTTGGTTAGACATAGAAGACACCAAGATAGTCCACTGCATCCCAGGCCATCACCAGTCATCCTGACTTTTGTCCTGCCACTGGACTTGGATGGCTCTGGAAAAGAGAGACTGACGGTTTTGTGAAATTCTGCCTCACTTACATCCAATTCACTTATGAGTCAAGACATTATCCCATAATGCCATTGGTCCTCTTTGAAAACAACAAATAACATTTACCTCCAATAGACCATGGACAAGTCATTGGTCCTTTCTCTACTCAACTTTCTTCAATCTGCAAGCAATTATTAATTATTTACTAGGTGCAGCACACTGTGTTGGACCCCAGAGATCCAAAAGCAAAAGTAGATCAAGTCAGGTCCTGACTCTAGACTTAGAGCCTACCACCAATGTATGCATATATGGGTATAACAAAATACATATAACCTTATCCTGCCTATATGTGGGCAACCACTCACTGTGCTTTCCCATCTATGAATCGCCATTAAAAAGCCCAATGCTTTGGCATAACAAGCCCATTCCATTCTCTACTTGGCTACTAAAGAAGAGTCAATGAGAGCATGGATCCTCCTTGGCAAGGGCCATCGAGTAACTCAAGGACTTCCATGATGGATGGAGAGAAGTGATAGGTCAGGTGAACTTGAGACTGGACCTACCCATTCCTCTGCTGCTTTGGGTTTCTTTGCCTGATTCAAAGTAACTGAACATCAGACTTGAGAAATGGACCTGTCTAGGCTTGGGAATGCCCTTGGGAGTTTGAGGGGTCAGGAGATGCTTGCCTTCAGTTAATGCCCACTGAGCATCAGAAGAAGCATCCCAACAACTGCTTGGAGAAGATGGCCAGTGGCTGGAAAATGAACCCAATCCTAGGTCTTGTTAGCTGAAAGATATATACCTTGGGGGCAGATTGCCAAGCCCAACTAAAACGTAAAATACCTAATCAGAAGTCTCTCAAACTGCTCCATGTTCCATTGTTTAATTTCTAAATTTCCTGTATAAGAATAGTTATTTATTCATTGTTGCTTGTTTAAGTATTTTGGACACCAAGCACTGTGAGCATCTTTTTGCCTTGATCATTTCTCTTAGAATTTAGAAATTTAGAAAATAAATACATTTTAGAATTTAGAAAATTTTTAAAATAAGTACCTGTCCCATGCCTGGTTATGGAATATTTTTCTACCCTCCTGCCCCTTAGCCTTTAAACACACACACACACACACACACACACACACACACACACACACACACACACACACACATTCCCCATCTCATTGATAGGATCCAAATAGTAGACAGATCTTTACAAAACAAATACAAAGGGATGGAAGGTGGGAAGAGAGAAGAGAAGGGCATCTTTGCAGCTGAGTATATAAGGTGTCACTTGATCTGAATGTTGAAATAAAGTAGGAATTCTAAGACCAGGGAGGGCATTCCAGGCATGGAGGACAGCCTGGGCAAGAGAATGGCGATGGAAAATGGCGTACTATATATAAGGAATACTTGAGCATGAAAGGAAATAAAATTTAATAAGGTTAGAAAGATAGGTTGAGACAAGGTTGTGAAGGTCATAAAATGTACAACTGAATTGTTTATATTTGATCCTGGTGGTAATAGGGAGTGACTCTGGTTTATTGAGGAGAGGAGTGAATGATCAGACCTATGCTTTAAGAAATCACTTTGGCAGTTTTGTGAAGGATGAATCAGAATATATAGAGAGTCATGATCTTTGTTCTGATGAACACAGAAAATATAAAGTTTTCTTGGGGATGAAAACTACTGCTCTGACATAAAAGATCTGGGAGGCGAGGTTGGCACGGAACAGAACCTTCACAGGAAAAATAATTTCATTCAGTTTTTAACAGCATCTTCCTTTTCATTGGTATCATTTCTCCTTTAATCTATGAGTTGAAGAGTTCCAGATAACTAGACTGGACCACTGTCCCTCTGACAGCAAAGTCCCTTCTCCAAAAACAGCTCCTGAAATGTCATACATCAAAAGATTTTTTTAAGCCATAAGATCATGGGGATCCTGTTTATTGATTAGGCATTTAATTAGCAAATACTATATTCTGCATTTCTAAAGAGATGATTTATTAACCCCATCAAGTCACCATTAAGAGCTGCCCATTTTAACACAGCAACAAAGAGCTCAATGCGTGTAGCTCAAACGTGTTACACGTTTTACAGCCTCGAGGGATTTCATCACATGATTCACTTTGACTGAAAAGCCTCAGATCTGATCTGGAGATATCTTCCAAGTTTCCTTATGATGAGGAAAGATCTGTCCATGTGACATCCCTTTTATGCCATTATTATAATTGAATACTAAAAAATCATAATTCATGGAAACCGAGATTTAAGGTAGCACATAAAAATGAAATGACAATAAAAAAATCTAACTTGGGCCCATAAATTAAGAGGAAAGCCCTAAAAATCCCCCCCTCTGAATGTCATATATCTGCTGTTGATTTTCCGTTCTCAGCCCCCAAAGGCGATAAATTCTAAATGATTTGCATGCAGCCCTCCAACCCAGTTACTGATATTGTGTGTTCACCTCCGCCTTCCCGGTAAACGGCCCCACTTGCCTACATGATCCGTCCACTGCTTCTCCTCGATGCTTTTCCAAGTGTTTATTAGCTCCCACGGAAGGAGTTTATTGAAGTTCTGCCTTTATTCTGACCTCGGGGGCTTTCAGGCTGGAAAAGAAAAACAAATTAGAAGTCTGATATTCACATACATACTGGATGAAATCAATAGTTTTAATTTTCACATCGAAGCCCACAATTTTCAGCTGACGGCCTCAGCAGGTTTTAATGGACACAAACAATTTACTTTTACTGTTTTAATTGTTTTTAGTCAATCACTTTTTATTGCCCTCTACATCTGACTAAACAAATTAATCGAGCTATATTCATAAATGATGACTTGGGGAAAATGGCCAGTTCCGGTGAATCGGAGGGTTTGGTCCACACTGGCCGCCGGCGGGAGGAAGATTTGGACCAAGAGGTCCACACAGGCTCGCCGCCGTGGGCCTAGAGAAGGGGCCAGTGTCGGGAAGAGGGCAAAGAGGGCCGCGGCGGGGTCCAGCTGCCTGGTCGCGTCCCCCTATTTGGATGCAAATGCGCTGTCCAGCTATTCCCGCGGGAGCCCGAGGTGCCCCGGCTGCTCCTCCGGTCAAAGGCTGCCTGAGCCTTGGAGGTCGGGGCCTGCCGTTTGGGTCTAGTTAATTACAAGAGTCCATTATTGCCCGGGCAAGCCTGTGGAGTCGGAGCCGGAGAGTGCTTTGTACACAATCAATTTTCTGCTGAAATCAAATAAACACTTTTTCCACCCCCCGGGAGGCCAAAAGAATCATTCCAGTGTCACTCAGCAGCTGGAACTCCCGGGCTGCCATGGCGGCTCCTGGAAAAGAGGAGCTGGTGGAGGCTCTAATAAAAGCTGCTAGAGCCAGAAGGCAAAACTTCCTCTAGATTGGCTCATTCAGTCCTCACAACAACCCTGGGACGGAGGGGAGGGGCCGGGATTATTACCGTGGACTGGGGACCAAGTGGAAGCTCCCACAGGTTGGAACTTGCCCAGGTGACCCCCAGCTAGTAAGTCTCTGAGGCAGGACTTGAACTCGGGTCCTCCAAGTCCAGCACTGGTTACTCAGGGGTGGGGGGGGGAGGTTTGCATGCATACATGTTTGTGTGTACATGTGAGTACACATGAGTGTCTATGCCTATAAATACTGGAGTATACACTTGCAAGGGTGTGTGCCTGTCTATAAGTGTGTGCAAATATTCATGTGTGTTTATATTGCATACATGTGTATGTGCATGTGTGTGTTGTGTGCATTTATGCATGTTGAAGAAAAGAGAGAAAGGTGGGGAGGGGAGAGGAGAGAGAGTAGGAGGGAAAGAGGGTGAGAAGGAGAGAGAGAGAGGAAGAGAGACAGGGAGAGGGAAAGAAAGAGACAAACAGAAATAGAAGGGAGAGACACACAGACAGAGAGAGAAAGATAGGGAGGGAAAGAAAGAGAGAGGGGGAGAGGGACAGGAAGGGAGGGAAAGAGAGACAGACAGAAAAAGAGGGAAGGAGGGATAGAAAGAGACAAACAGAGAAAAAGAAGGGAGAGACAAAGACACAGAGACAGAGGGGGGAGAGGAAGGGAAGGAAAGAAAGAGGCAGACAGAAAAAGGGAGAAGGAGGAAAAGAAAGAGACACATGCATAGAGAAATAGGGAGAAACACACACAAACATAAAGACAGAGAGAAAGAGGGGGGAGGGAAAAAAGAGAGACAGAGTGGGAGAGGGAGAGTGGGAAGGAGGAAAAGAAAGAGACAGAAAAAGAGGGAGGGAGGGAGATAGAGAAAGAAAGGAAAGAGAGAGGGGGGAAGAGAAGAGGAAAAGACACAGACATAGACACAGAGAAGGAGAGAGGGCAGGGAGATATCAGTCACATACATTTCCCATCTATAACAGGAGGAATGTTGAATTAAATGACTTTTAAAAGATTCTGTCTCTACTAGTTCCTTGAGACCACAGGCAAATGTTTTAACCTGAGTCTCCATTTCATCATCTGAGAAATAAGAGAATTTGATCTAAATCAGGGATTCTTAACCTTTTTTGTGTTATCTCCCTGGGCAGTATGGTGAAAGCTATCACCCCCTTTTCAGAAATAGGGGTTTTTAATTCATAATTGGAGAAAAGACACAATTTCCAATAGAAATCATCAGAAATATAATTTTGCCTCCTCCATCCATGCTCATGAACTGCCTCAAATCTAGTCCTTTGGAGGCCGTGGCCCCAGGCTAAGAACTGCTGGATGGTCCCTAAGACCCTCCATAGTGGTCATTCTGCAGTTCTGATACTCTCATGTCTTCAGACACTGGAGAGCCAGACCTAAAAAGTCTCTGTTCCATTGCATTGATAAGCCTTAAGACCTGGGGTCCTGAAATCTTTTTTTATTCTTTTGGCCAGGATCCTGAGCCCCTGGAGACACGGAAAAGTGTTCCAAATGAAAGCCCTTGCTGGGGCAAGCTTAAAAACCATTTGAGGGGAAATCTCTAATGAGGCAAGGAGGGAAGCATGCAGGGAATAGGCTAGCAAAGCACTCACTTGGGGTTCTGGGGCCATGGAGGCATCACACGCCATCTGGTAATTTACCTATAGTATGTAATTATTCTTACTAATGAGATGTTTGGATCTGTTACTGAAGGATCTGAAGGGCTGTGAGCCCCCTCTAAATCCATCACCCTTGGATAAAACTGATCGTCCCGCTTGGTTCTGTATCCGCACAAGACCCATTTTAATAAGAAGCAACATAGTATAGTGGAAATAGCACAGGACTTGGTATCATGGCTGTAAATCCCATTTCTGGTCCTAATTGCACATCTCTGAGCCCCAACAAAAAGCAATGGTGCCATCTTCCAGGACTATTGTCACTATCAAATGTGAAAACTCATGTAAAGTGTTTTGTTTTGCCAGGCCTGAAGTCAGGAAGACTCCTCTTTCTCTGTTCAAATACAACCTCAGACACTTCCTAGCTGTGTGACCCTGGGCAAGTCACTTAACCCTGTTTGCCTCAGTTCCTCATCTGTAAAGACATCTGGAAAAGGAAATAGCGAAGCACTCCACTATCTTTGCCAAGAAAATGCCAAATGGGATTATGAAGAGTCAGACAACTGAACAACGAAGTTGACACAGTGAGTCAAGAAGACCTGAGTTCAAATCCAGCCACAGACACTTACTAGCTGTGTTACCCTGGCCAAGGCATTTAATTTTTGTTTGCCTCAGTTCCCTTGACTTTAAAATGGGGATAATAATATCACCTACCTTCCAGGGGTCCTGTGAGAATCAAATGAGATTAATATAAAGCATTTAGCACATTGTCTGGCATGTAGTAGGCATTGTATAAATATTAACTATTATTAATAATACTCCACATATTGTTGATGGAGTTGTGAACTGAACCAACCATTCTAGAGGGCAATTTGAAACTATGCCCAAAGGGCTATAAAACTATGCATACCTAACAATCCTTTAATGCCACTAGTGGGTCTGTATATCAAAGGAATAATGAAAAAGGGAAAGAACCTACTTGTACAAAAGTATTTATAGCAGCCCCTTTTGTGGTGGCAAAAAATTGGAAATGGAGGTGATGCTTATCCATTGGGGAATGGTGGAACAAAGTGTTGTTGGTATATGTGGGTGATGGAATAGTATTGCACAAAGTGATAAACAAGATGATTTCAGAAAAAGCTAGAAAGGGGGGTAGCTAAGTGGATTTAGAGCCAAGCCTAGAGATGGGAGGTCCTAGATCCAAATCTGGCCTCAGACACTTCCCAGCTGTGCAAGTGACCCTGGGCAAATCACTTAACCCCCATTGCCTAGACCTTACTGCTCTTCTGCCTTCGATCCAATACACAGTATCAATTCTAAGATGGAAGATAAGGGTTTAAAAAAAAAGAAAAAGCTAGAAAGATCTCCATGAACTGATGCAGAACAAAATAAGAACCAGGAGAACATGGTGCAAAGTAACATCAATATTATACGATGATCCACTGTGAAAGACTTAGCTCCTCTCGGTAATACGACAATATGGGATAATCAAGAAGTTAGGACAAAGAATGCTGTCCACCTCTGGAGAAAGTCCTGTTAGCATCAGATTGTATTCATTAGCATCTTGTATATTCAAACAACGTAATGACCCACATACAGGAAAGAGAAAAGGGAATTGTAGGAAACAGTCCAAGGGTTCAAGATTCTAATTAATACAAGATGAAGATCAAAGATATGATCTTTCACATTATTCTACTTAAGATGTTATTTGGGGAGGCTGGTTTTACATGAGTATTCTCTTACAACAGTGGCCAATATGAAAGTATGTTTTACATGATAATACATGTGTAATCCAGATCAAATTGCTTACCATCTCTGATGGGCAGAGGGAAGGGAGAGAAGGAAATATTTCAGAAATCATATGTAAAAAATTGTTATTACATGCAATTGGGAAAATAAAATGTTTTTGAATAAAGAAAATAATACTTCATATATTATCTGAGCAGAGCAGAACATGATGAGACAATAACCTACTTATTCATGAAAGCTATGGTTCCTTTAAAGTAGTTCAAAATTTCATGTAGCCTTTTTTTTGGCAGCAATATTATATTATCAACACTTTTTGGCTTACAGTCCACTAAGACCCCCAGATCTTTTTCAGGAAAAATGTTATATGACTGTGACTCCCGTAAAGATAATTTTAGGGTTGTGACCTAATCTAAATTAATTTGGTCACCAGAGAAAATCCCAAATAAAATATCCAAGTCAGTTTGGAAATTTATGGTGATTTTAATTAATATAGAGGGAAGGAATTAAGGAGAAGAGGGTATAGGATTTTTCTCACCTGGCCTGTGCCAGAGAGAGTTCAAAGACCTCTGCCATGAGGTCTTTGAAGAAGATTAGAGGCTTTTCTAAGAGGATAGTGTTTGGAAGGTAAAGGAGAAGAGAATCAGCCTAAACTCCAAGAGAGCTCAGTGAAGATGCCTTACCTGAACTAAGCTACTCAGCTTCTCCCACTAGAGTATCAAGGAAAACTCACCGCCAAAACTGGACAATAGCTGCCACCACACCAAGATGCTGAAACACTCATCAAGCTGCCGCCAGAGGCACCTCTCTGCCAAAAAAGCCGGAGAGAGGAAGTGGCACAAAATATATAGATGGTTTTTACATCACTTTCCTGCATCTCACATGTACCAATGGTAGCTTAAGCTTGACTTAGGACAGCTCAGGGGTCTGTCAGTTGTTTCTGATTTGTCATTTGCTAGCACATGTCTGTCATAGGACATTCTCTTAAATACTTAATCCTTAAGTATGGGTGTAGACATTCCTGTTTTTGTTAGACTAAGTAGGGTGGAGTAATCTAAAGTTCACAATCCCTCCTGATGATGATTGGGAGACTAGTCTCCCCAATTGATCACTAAACATAATCATCCTGTACCTCCAAATTTTCTAACTGCTGGTACATACATAATCTCACCTTCTAAGAGGAAATTACAATAGTTAGATAGAAGGAAATAGAAGAAATACAGATAGCAAAACCAATGTTTGCTGGGCACATTGACAAAAACCAATTAGGGAACAGGCCCCTTTTGGCATAAGAATATACATTCAAATAAATGTTCAATCAAACTTCAGTTCAATCAACCACACCCAAAGTTCATTCTGGATCTTCTTGATGTAGTGTAGGTTTTCTGGCATCTTTCTGCAACAGTTCATTCTCTGGATTTAGGAGTTAGCAAGCTTCTTTTCTTAAAGATCCTTTCTCAAACAAAATTTCAAAATCTCAGATTTTTATTAAAATACACTCCCTAAAATTATCTTTGTGTGGTTGATTTTTTTAACTCAGATATAAGGCTTTACATTTATAACTATTTATTTCATTTTATGAGTTTCAATCCAATGTTCATACTATCAGTTCTTTTGGATTCTGCCTCAGTCATCCATTGCTTTAGCTATCTCTCCCAATTTAATATCATGTGCAAATTGATGACCATCCATGCCATCTATGTGTTTATCCAAGGCACCGATAAAAAATGCTAAATGGCACAGCCCAAATACTGATCCCTGGGGCACTCCACTAGAGATTTCCTGCCAAACTGACATCAGGCCTTTAATGACTATTCTTTGAATCCTAGTCATTCAACCAGTTTCAAAGCCATCTAATTGCATTATCCTCCACTCTGTATCTCTCCATCTTCCCTATAAGAATAGTGTGAGATATTGGATCAAATGTTTTTGCTAACTTGGGGAAGGGAGACATTTAAAAGGTATCTTCATGTACTTACCCCTTTTCTTTGAGGAAGCAAGGAATTGTAGGTATGGAACATTCAATACAATGTCAGACATTTGTTTTTATTCTGTTATAAGGATGACTCACTAGGAAAGAGAAAGGAAGGATACATTGAGAGACAGAAAGGATATAAAAATAATATCAGTCAGTCAATGAGTATATCAATAAAGATGCATTTTTAAAACATGCCTTCATACTCAAAAAGGATAGGAACTATGGTACCACGCCATTCTATGTTGTACAATATGGAGTCATATCAATGTTATTTTACTACAATAATGCCAAACACATAGTAGGTTCTTAATAAATCTTTGTTAACTTGGGGCCAAGAGTTTAGGTACTTTGAAAAGTTAATAATTTCATTCCGAAGGGGATCCGGGGGCAGCTGGGTAGCTCAGTGGATTGAGTGCCAGGCCTAGAGACAGGAGGTCTAGGTCCAAATCGGATCTCAGACACTTCCCAGCTGTGTGACCCTGGGCAAGTCACTTAACCTTCATTGCCTAGCCCTTACTAGCCCTTACCACTCTTCTGTCTTGGAGCCAATTACACAGTATTGATTCCAAGATAGAAGGTAAGGAAGAAGAAGAAGAAGAAGAAGAAGAAGGAAGAAGAAGAAGAAGAAGAAGAAGAAAGAAGAAGAAGAAGAAGAAGAAGAAGAAGAAGAAGAAGAAGAAGAAGAAGAAGAAGAAGAAGAGAAGAAGAAGAAGAAGAAGAAGAAGAAGAAGAAGAAGAAGAAGAAGAAGAAGAAGAAGAAGAAGAAGAAGAAGAAGAAGAAGAAGAAGAAGAAGAAGAAGAAGAAGAAGAAGAAGAAGAAGAAGAAGAAGAGAAGAAAGAGAAGAAGAAGAAGAAGAAGAAGAGAAGAAGAAGAAGAAGAAGAAGAAGAAGAAGAAGAAGAAGAAGAAGAAGAAGAAGAAAGAGAAGAAGAAGAAGAAGAAGAAGAAGAAGAAGAAGAAGAAGAAGAAGAAGAAGAAGAAGAAGAAGAAGAAGAAGAAAGAAGAAGAAGAAGAAGAAGAAGAAGAAGAAGAAGAAGAAGAAGAAGAAGAAGAAGAAGAAGAAGAAGAAGAAGAAGAAGAAGAAAGAAGAAGAAGAAGAAGAAGAAGAAGAAGAAGAAGAGAAGAAGAAGAAGAAGAAGAAGAAGAAGAAGAAGAAGAAGAAGAAGAAGAAGAAGAAAGAAGAAGACAATCTAGACAAGCAGGGCAGTGTTTGTACCATCATTTTTTTAAAGAAATAACCCAAGAAAAATTAAAAGAAAAAAAGGGAAAAGGAAGAAAAAACAAAAAAGAAATAATCCATTTGTAATAGATTTATGAATTAATATACAACCTTCTTTTTCTATTCTTTGTAGATAGAAGAATTCCTGTTTGTTGATCTGTATCAAGTTAATAATATTATATATTGAGTATTATTATCATAAAAATAAAATTTATTTTATTATTACTAAATAATAATATTTTTAAAAAGAAAAACAGATAAAGAAAAGTCACAATTTCATAGCATCTCACTGCATATATTCTGAAGATTGGAGTGTACAAATCATATGATAACTTAATCAAAAGCCAGGATAAAGTTTACCTAGTTTTGCTTCATTTAAACATGTTCTCAGGGAAGCCTTTGGAGATCTCTAACTTAACCCAAAGGGGTATTAATTATTGCTTTTAGTTGTGATAAATCACTCTAGATTGGACAAATATTTGGTTCTCGATCCGTTTTCTCAACTCTCTTGGTAGTGATGGAGTGCAGCTGCTCCCAAATCCTCCCATTATACCATTGGCTTGGGCTGAGCTCAGACTGAAATGCCAGGTGGTTACCCGTGTCCCAAATTGGACCAGCCAAGCCCCAAGAGTCTGCAGTCAGAATCTCCCAATAAAAGCAAAGTTATGGAAAAGCTCAGAAACAAACATTCTGATTGGGCATTGGGATGGACACTTTTAATTAAATCAGAAGCCAAAATATGCCTCTGTAAATCAGTAGGGAGGTCAAGCCTAGAAGGATAAGGATGCTGGGTGCCAGCTGGGCCCCAGATTTGCCCTTCGAAGACAGACTGATAGAGCTTTTCTCTAATATCACTCTGAGATGTTAACAGGCAGAGAGGCCTCAAAAATTACATTATCTTTCTGCAAGACACAGCATCCTGTCATTTCAAACCATTTGCAAAACTACTAGGTGATCTCAAGGCAAGGCGTGTAGTAGAATTAGATCTTTCCCAATCATGCCTGTCTTGGAGAATCAGTGCATTGTCCGATTCTGTTAACAGTCTGTTGATAACCTGGGGGCATGCCAAGACTTGGTGTTAGACAACGGCAGGCTTGTAGATAGGAGAACAAAGACACCATTCTAAGCAGGCTTTCCCCAAAAGCAGAAACTCTAACCTTTCTGGAGACAGGCACTTCCCCCTTATTTCAGTATCATAAAGGATATCATGGTATACCAAAAAAGAGTCTTGAGCATAAAGTCAGAAGACTTGGATGCAAATCTTGCTAGTTGTATGACCTTAATCAAGTCATTGAATTGCTGTCTGCCTCAGTTTCCTTAACTGTAAAATTAGGATTATGGTCTTCATGACCCTAAAGTTTCTTCCTACACTCTGTATAGTCCTGTGAGCTATAAAATGAAGGGGATTGAACTAGATGGAAGGAAACAAGCATTTGTTAAGTGCCTGCTGTGGCCAGGCATTATGTTAATCACTTTAGAAATATTGTCTCATTTGATTCCCACAATTTCCCTAGAAGATCATTTTCTCCCTCCCTCTCTCTCTGTCTCTCTGTCTCCTTTGCTCTCTCTTTTCTCTCTCTCTCTCTCTCTCTCTCTCTCTCTCTCTCTCTCTCTCTCTCTCTCTCTCTCTCTCTCTCTCTCTCTCTCTCTCTCTCTCTCTCTCTCTCTTTATCTTCTTAATCTGAGAGAGAGAGAGATCACCAACATTTATACAGAGTTTACTATGTTTCGCAATTATCATCTCATTTCATTCTCAAAATATGCCTAGGATTGCTCGCTCGCTCTCTCTCCCTCTCTCTCTCTCTCTCCCCTCTCTCTCCCTCCCTCTCTCTCTCCTTCTCTTCTCCTTCTCTTTCTCTCTCTCTCTGTCTCTCTGTCTCTCTCCCTCCTTCTCTCTCTCTCTCTCCCTCCCTCCCTCTCTCTCTCCCTCCCTCTCTCTCCCTCTCTCCCTCCCTCTCTCTCTCTCCCTCTCTCTCTCTTTCTCATTCTCTCTCTCTGTCTCTGTCTCTCTCCCTCCCTCTCTCTGTCTCTCTCCCTCCCTCTCTCTCTCTCTCCCTCCCTCTCTCACTCCCTCCCTCTCTCTCTTCCTCCCTCTCTCTCTCCCTCCCTCTCTCCCTCTCTCTCCCTCTCTTTCTCTCTCTCCGTCTCTCTCCCTCTCTCCCTCCCTCTCTCTCTCCCTCTCTTTCTCTCTCTCTCTGTCTCTCTCCCTCTCTGTCTCTCTCTCCCTCTCCCCATCTCTGTCTCTCTCTCCTTCTCTCTCCTTCTCTCCCTCTCTCTCTTTCTGTCTTTCTCTATTTCTCTCCCTCCCTCTCTCTCCCTGATCTATTTATCTCTCTCCTTTCTGTTTATCTCTCTTCTTCTCCCTCCCTCCCTCCCTCTCTGTCTCTCTCTGTCTCTCTCTGTGTGTCTCTCTCTGTCTCTCTCTCTCTCTCTGCTCTAGTTATCTGTCTCTCCTCTTTATTTATCTCCCTGTATCTCTCTATCCTCTATACCTCCCTTTCTCCTTCTCTGTGTCTCTCTTTCTATAGAGATAGGGCGATAGATCACCAACATTTATATAGAGCTTTTATGTTTTACAATTATTATCTCATTTGGTCCTCATGACAACCCTGTGCAGTAGAAGCTATTATTAGCTTCATTTTATAGAAAGGAAACTGAGGCACACAGAAGTAAAGTAACTTGCCCAGTTTCACACAGCTAGCATCTGAGGCCAAATTTGAACTCTTCCTGACTCACAAGAGCCAGCACTGGACCCACTCTACCTACTAGCTGTGTTTCAATCAATAATGAGAATCCCATTTTAATATCCAAAACTTTCTCAGACCATTAAATGATAGTGTAACACAAGTACTAAAGCCCATTGGTATGAGGCTCTTTCCTCATTGGTGGAGATCAATGTGGGGTTACAATAGTAGTGGTACAGTTAGTGCTCAGTAATTAAGAAAATATAGAGTGGACAATTTTGCCAGAAACTCAAGAATAATTTATTTTTTAACCATTATCTTCTATTCTAGAAACACCTCTAAGAGAGAGGGACATGAGCTAGCTAGTGGGATTAAGTGACTTGCCCAGGATCACATAACTAGAAAGTATCTGAGGTCAGATTTGAACCCGGGTCCCCTGTGTCACCTCGCTGCCCCCAAGAATACTTTCAAATGAACTTTTATTTTGTTAGGCACAAAGCTCACCTATTTTAATAGTAATACAGATATGCAAGACGTTACTCAATCTGCAGAACATGGGGAAGGAGCCTATCACTTCAATGGCCAAAGGAACTCCTGGGTGAGGAACTCTTTTACAATACACACCAGTACTTTCTCTCCAAATAAGAGTCTTACAAGGTGTCCAGATCAGTGATGTCAGACTCAAATAGAAATACAGGAACAACATATTAGCTTAGGAAACCATAAATTAACATCATCTATGTTGCACTGTACTTTTTTGACATTCCATTTTAAAAGAATTTTAATATGATTATAGCCACACTAGGGAATTTTGCGGGATACTTGGAATCCTCAGGTCACAAGTTTGCCACTAAGAGAGTAAGTGACTTGTGCAGGGTCACACAGCCCATATGTATCAGAGGCAGAACTTGCATTTGGCATCTCCCCTCTCTTCACTGTGCCACAAATCAGAAAAATGCTTGTTTATTATGGTTTCTTATAATGAATGAGTCACACTGCATATTTGGTAGAGATAACAGATCAAAATGACAAAGTTTTGTTTGCCTATAGCTTCAGATCTTGCAATAATTCTCCATCCAGTGGCTGATGACCACCAGGCAAGATTAGCACCCACAGCCCCTTGGCTCTCAATCCTAAGAGCCTGAAACACACTACAGCTAAACCTGACCACAGGTGTGAATGCTTCCATCAACATTAGGGAGAAATTTTGAGAAATGTTTTTAATATTTTATTTTCTCCTCTCTTACAAGTAAAAACAATGTGTTTAACAATCATTTTTTGAAAGTTTGGGGTTTCATTCTCTCCCTTCTTCTGAATCTCCCTACCTTACTCCCTTCCTGCCCTTCCCGCTCCCTGAGGTGGTAAAGCAATTCGATACAGATTTTACCTGTGCAATTATGTAAAATGTTTTTATCGTAGAGAATTATTAAAGACGGGCGGATATCATTTTCGGCCCCTTCCAACATTAAAACACGAAAACTGGACCATTTGGGTCACTAGAATGTAACTCGGAAGTCACGGGCTGGTTCTATTTATGACTTGGAAGCCGCTACACAAAACCAAACTCCAAGAAATTTTTACATCCATTAAATTGGAAGAATTCTAGAACTTTAGAGAAGAAGGAACTCAATGGCAATCTAGTCCAACCCAGACACAAGCCAAATTGCCTCTAGAAAATAGTTAACAATTAGCCATCCAACCTATGCTTAAAGACCACCAATGAAAGAAAACCCATGACCTCCCAAGGGGCGTCATGACACTGCTGAACCAGCTTGAATTGTTAAAAAAGCTTGTCCTTACACCCAACCTAAATTTGTCTCTTTACAACTTCTACCCATGGGGGGCAGCTAGACAGCTCAGTGGATCTGATCTCAGATGCTTCCTGGCTTTGTGACTTTGGTCAAGTCACTTCATCCCCATTGCCTAGACCTTACCACTCTTCTGCCTTAGAACCAATGCATAGGATTGATTCCAAGATGGAAGGTAAGGGTTTAAAAAAATAAATAAATAACTTCCTCACTTGCTTATAGTTGGGTCCAAGCAGAACAAGTTGGATTCTTTTTCTACCTACGAGCTCTTTAAAGACTTGAAGATTGTTCTCACGTCTCTCCTCAGCCTCTCAAAATGTTCTCTTCTGTAAGCTTAAAAATCAATATACTATAACTCCAAGTATCATATTTAATAAGATTTATTAATAATAACTAAAATAAAAAGCTAGAGTAAAAAGGGAGCTAACTCAGCCACGGCAAGCACTCAAGGTAAAGATGAAAGAGGAAAGAGATGCTGGGAGATGTAGTACAGAATTTTCTAATTACACACTTCTCCACATTAAGAAAGCCCAATTCATTGGCTCAGTTTGTATATTTGGCATGATACCAAGGCCTTTTACCATCCTAATCACCCTCCCCTAGCCACTCTCTAGCTAATTAGAGTCCTTCCTATTCTATGGTGTCTGTAATTTAAATACCCCCCCAAAAAAAAGGGCAGAGTCCAAAGTAATTTTGTAGTTGCCATTCAGTTGTTTCTTCAGTCATGTCCAACTCTTCACAACCCCATTTGGGGTTTTCTTGACAAAAACACTAGGATCATTTGCCGTTTCCTTCTCCATCACATTTTACAGATGAGGAAACTGAGGCAAAAAGGGTGAAGTGACTTGCCCAGGTTTACATAGCTAGAAAGAACTGAGGCCAGATTTGAACTCAGGAAGACTCAACTTCCTGACTCCAGGCCCTGCACTCTATCTACTGTACCACCTAGGTGCCCAAAAAGTAACATTCATCTCTCTATTGCTAGATACTCTTCATCTTAAGGCAAACCAAGATGCCACTGGCTTCATGGCTACCAAATGAGATTATGTTTATAAGACATTTAGTACAAGACCTGGCACATAATGGGAACTTAATAAATGCTTATCCCCTGTCCCTCATATCATATTATCAATCTATCAATAAATATTCAGGTGATAATTTACATGTAATATATAACACATATATAATATATCAAATTACCATATATTAAATTATATTGTTACATTATGTTATATTATCCTATTGTGTTATATATTATATCATGTTATATTTCTATTATATCATGTCATATTATATTAATTATATCACATTGTATCATGCCATATTACACTATATTAATTTATGATACACTCCTCTGGGCCAGGTATTGTTCTGAGCGCTGATACAAGAAAAGTCAGAAGACAGTCAGTCCTTACCCTCAAGAAGCTCACCATCTAATGTAACTCGAATTAAGCTTTGACAGTCTATTAAAACTCCCAGATTCCTTTCCTACAAACCACTGTCCAGCCTTGCCTCCCCCATCTCTTATTTGTGATGTTGGGTTTTTAACCAATTGTAAGACTTTACGTGCATTTATATCTTACATTTCCTTTTATTCTATCCAGCCGTTGTTCTGTTCTGCTGTTAGGATGTTTAATACTTTCATCCATCGTAGTCGCTCTGCCTCCCAGCTTTGCGCCATCTACAAGGGAGGACAAAAGAATCCATCTACCATAGCGTGTGGCTTTTTTCTCTCTTCATAAATGATATAACAAACACCACAAAGCTGATTTTTTCCCACATTTTTCATTGCAAAAAAATCGTTTTTTACACTACAGGAGCGATCTCACCTATATCGCGATGGAGAGAAAACAGCTCTTTGCTTGGAGTCAGGACATCTGGGTTCCATCCCTGACTCGGTCTTTTACCAACTAGGTAAAGTGGCTTCCTGGTTCCAAATCTGTTTCCTCCTAAGTAAATGAAGGAATTAGACTATATGCGCTCTTTCCTGAATGAATATTTGTTACATTTTGAGAGAATACATATGTATATGTATATATATATAATTTCTGTAAGTGATGGAGATCTCTACCCTCTCGTGTCCTTTCACTCAGTGTGACTTTCAACTATGTAATGAGTTAAGGATCTTACTCGTCCTTGTATTAGACATTGAAGGGATACCCAATGGAGAATGTGGGACGTCTCTGGGATTCTTCTTCCCTCTTGAGATGAGATTGGTCCATCTTCTTTTCTGTTCTCTCAGATTACATACTTCATGCTGGTTCCCTTGCACAATTTATAGTCAGAAGCATGCTATAATCGCCTCACACCTTTCATGGTCCCTTTGGGTAGCCCTCAACTTCAACTCTGTAAAGACTGAGGTATTGGGAGCAGCCAGGTGGTTCAATGGATAGAGAGCCAGAACTAGAATTGGAAAGTCCTGGGTTCAAATTTGACCTCAGACACGTCCCAGCTGTGCGACTCTGGATAAGTCACTTAACCACCATTGCTTATCCCTCATCACTCTTCTGCTTTCGAACCAATATATAGTATTGATTCTAAGACCAAAGATAAGGGTTCTTAAAAGAAATTGGAGCATTACATGACTCATTACAAACAACATCACCTAACATTCCAAGATTCTACCATACAGGAACGAATGACCCTGTTTCCCTTTTGGTCCTTATAGAATCATAAATGTGGGGCTGAGAGGGATGATAGAAGACACAGACCCCCAATCCCATCACTTTACAAATGAGGAGTCAGGTGAAGTATCTAAGTCAAAGCCACATGGACAGTTAGGGGCAGAGCCAAGATTCAAACCCAGGTCCTCAGCCCCCCAATTCCATCTGGACTCTTTTCGCTTCATCACAAGCCCTTCCTACTCTGCTCCATCCATATAATTCTTTGAGCTGGAAAAGGAATAATTCCGTAAAGATGTGGCTAATTCTTCTTCCCCTGCTCGAATCACAAATGTATTTTGTAATCTCACAGACCGATAGAACCCGGAGCCATCATTTTCAGCCAGCGAGTTTCAATGCTAATCCACATTGGCATGAGAAGGCCATATGTCAGATTTCAACCCACTGCCATTGAGAGAAGAAATGACTGAAGGCCAGGTGATAAATCCCTGATACATGAATTTTTAATGACAACCACAGCTGATCCTTTTCTAGCCAATATTCTATTGCCCCATCATCTTCCCTCCCCCTCCCCCAGCCTTCAAAGGGATGCTTTCCTGTGTGGTTCCATTGATTGCACATCTTATTGACACTCTACAGCTGAGCCAACCCAAGTCAGCTCAGCTCCACAAGGGCCAGGTACTAACCAGCGATTTCCATCCATTTCCAGGGGATTTTGATTGATAGTCCATTGCGAAAGACAACTACATGTGGCCATTCCACATCAGTTTTGATTCTGGGAGATTACATTAAGGGAGGGCTCCCGTAAGTTACAACGCTAATTTTTCATCTCTGGAGACCAGGGTTCAAGCCCAACTTAAGGCACAAGAGAAAATAGCTTTTGTGGTCTCAAACCAACTCACAATTTGTCAAATATTGGCAGGAGAGAAATGCTTCTTGAGAGACCTTAATCAAAGAGAGCAAGGACATTACAGCTAAGGACAAAGAGGCCTGGGGACCACAAAGGTAGCCTTCTTTGTTAATACCATGCTATTAGTTAGAGGTGTTTGCTTCCTTTTTAATAAATTCCTCTGGGATCGGAGCCATAATGAGCCATTTTGTCATCTGAACAAAAATGCCTCCAAATCAACTTTGTAATTCATGATGTGAAAATAATACAAGTTAATTAAAACAAATTCAGTTGAGCAGGAAGGGTAATTAGCTACTATTCTTGCTTCTTGCTGTTGAAGGAGTGCTTGTGTGAAATTTTTGCCCCCTCTAAAATTCAGGGCCCTGAACAAAGGGCCAGTTACTCTGACCCTAGTTCAAGCTCTGTAAGAAGCAAAGTCTCAAAATGGTTCATGAAAGCATCGAATGTACACGAGGAATAGTATGAAGCCAAAAACTCTTCCTACAAGAAGGGGAGATTTTTAGCTCAGCAGATGTTTTAGGTTTTTCCTTGTCCCTGTACCCATTTGCTCCTGCCTTTCCCCTTCCAAAAAATCCCCCCCCAAAAAAATAATTCTATTGTATTTATTTTGTTTATATCTTTACATATGTATAACAAGAGTCAGTAATTTTTTGCCATCCTGCCTAGAGAACAAGCCTCAAAGTAAGGAAAATCAAGATTCAAGTTCAGTTTCTGATATATAGGGCTGTTGGACCCTAGGCAATGCATTTAAGTCCTTGATCCCTCTGGCAATTCTCTCAGACAGTAAGTTGTAGAGCAGATACTCCTCGGCATTGATCGAGGGAATTAATGAAATTACAGATCTGGATTATACATATACACACACATACACCAGAAAAAAATTGGGCGTCCATGTTGTTTTCCCCACAAGAAGGAAACTCTTTGGAGTCAGAGATTTTTTTTCTATATATATCCGTAGCCAAGTATGGAACCTGGCACATAGTAAGTATTTAATAGTATAATAGGGAAACTAGGTAGCAGAGGGGACAGAGTGCCAGATCTGGAGTCAGGAAAACTCATCTTCCTCATTTCAAATCTAGCATTATATACTTACTAGCTGTGTGACCCTAGGTAAGTTACTTAATCCTGTTTGCCTCAGTTTCTTCATCTGTAAAATGAGCTGGAGAAGGAAACAACAAACCATTCCAGCATCTTTGCCAAAAAGAAAATCCCAAATGGGATTATGAAGAGTTGAATATGCCTGAAATGACTGAAGAACAACAAATACATATTGGTTGATTGATCTATCACAGTAATGGCAAACCTTTTAGAGAATGAATGCCCAAATTGTATCCTCATGCTTCATATGAACCACTCCCTTAGTACCCTTCTCATACAGAGGAGAGAGAAAGTGCTCCCACTGGGCTGCTGGTCAGAGGGGTGGGTGATGGAAGAAATATCCTCAGGTGTGGTAGAGAGGAGGAGGAGAGCAGCCCCCTCCGGCATGCATGCCATAGGCTCACCAACACAAGTCTATTATCTCGATGATTGCTTAATCCTTTGAATAGAGTAGACAGGTATTTCCTAAGTAATGAGAGCTTGATTTATTGAATAAATATCCTGCTAGTTGGTCCCATTGTCTGAGCCTCAAGACTGAAGTAGAGCTATTTCAGAGTAGGAAAAAAATTGCCTTTGGACACCATTTCCTCCATCTCTTCTCTCTTCTGGAATATCTCTCCCACTCAATGCCCCTAGATGCTATGCCTGCCCTTCTAGATATCACTCTGCCCACTGTCCTATTCTCTGTAGAGAGCTCTCTGTTCTGTTTCCCCTTCCCAAAGGGTCTGCCAGATTGGGCACCTGATCAATTCATATCAAAAGTGTCTATTGAAAAAGCTAGCATTTATATAGCATCTTAAGATTTGATCCTCACAACAGCTCTAGGAGTTAAGTGCTATTATTATCCCCATTTAAAGAAGAAGTCATTATGACGCTGGGCAAATCACTGAAATCTCTCAGGGTCCCATGCATTTCTCTAAGACTGAAAGATATTGAGCAGGTGATGATATGCACTGGTAGAGGAAGTTTCCTCATTGGGAGTTCCCTACACCTATGAAAACATAAGTCTGTGTGTTTTTCAGCTATAACTTTTTTGTTACCATTTATTTTTATTTACATCTCCATAATGTAATCTGTAGCATAGCAATTTACATAGCATTTGTTATATATGAAATAAGTATAATCAATAAAAAATAAAAATTATAAATTAAATACATTTAACTTGGATAGAGTGTCAATTAAATAAATAATATAACAAATAAAATATCATAAGTAATAAATATGCTTATCCAAGAGAAACAAATCCTCTCATTAGCTATGCCCAAAAGCTAATGTCTCATTCTTTTCTTTTTTCCTTTCTCCCACCCTGAAAAAGGGTTATGATTTAAAAACAAATATGTCTTCTAAATAATGACAGAATGGGGCAGCTGGGTGGTTCAGTGGCTAGAAAGTCAGGCCTGGAGATGCAAAATCCTGGGTTCAAGTTTGACCTCAGACACTTCCTAGCTGTGTGATCCTGGGCAAGTCTCTTAACCCCAGTTGGTTAGCCTCCCCTCTCTTTTCTTCCTTGGAACCAATACTTAGTATCAATTCTAAGATAAAAAGTACAAGTTTAAAAATAATAACAGTATAATACTTAGACTGTCTAGGTACATTTTATAGTTAAGGAGACAGATTCAGAAAAAATACAATGACTTGCCCAAAGGGAAATGGCTAGTTAAGATGCTGCCATAGTACGAGTTTTCAGACCCCTGGCCCAGTACCTTTCCACTAAGCCGTTCTAGCTCATATAATGTCATATGGAAGCCCAACGACTTATCAAAGCATTTTAGATTTAGCATAGTTATCATAGAGCTAGAAGGAAACCATCTAATCCAACCCCCTCATTTTACAGCTGAGGGAACTGAGACCCAAAGCAGTTATATGACTTGCCTGTGGGCCATATGACTAACAAGAGTTGGGGTCATAATTTGAATCCAGGTTTTCCTAACTCCAAATTGAAATTTCTTTCCATTATGCCACACTGCCTTAATATTACCTCATTTGGCCCCAGAACCAGTGAAAGAATCAGGAAAGACTTTATCATCTCCATTTTATTGAAAAAGGAACTGCATTTCTAAGATGCTTTCATTTGACTAAGATTTAAATCCAATTGATTTCAACAAACACTTATCCATTGTCTAGAGAACTCCAGGCACTGTGCCATGCAATATAGTTATAAAGACAAAAATGAATACTTTGGGGCACCGAGGTGGCTCAGTGGATAGAGAACCAAGGCTAGAGACTAAAGGTCCTGGGTTCAAATTTGACTTCAAATACTTCCTAGTTGTGTGACCCTGGACAAGTCACTTAACCCCAATTGCCTGGCTCTTATCACTCTTCTGCATGGAACTGATTCCTAGCATTAATTCTAAGATAGAATCTAAGGATTTTTTTTAAACCCTTACCTTCTGTCTTGGAGTCAAAACTGTGTATTGGCTCCAAGGCAGAAGAGTGGTAAGGGCTAGGCAATGGGGGTTAAGTGGTTTGCCCAGGCTCACACAGCTGGGAAGTGTCTGAGGTCAGGACCTCTGGTCTCTAGGCCTGGCTCTCAATCCACTGAGCCACCCAGCTACCCCCTCTAGTTCTCCTTCTATCTCTGGGTCTGTCTCCCTGCATCTCTGTCTCTATCTCTGTCCCTATGTGTGTGTGTGTGTCTGTCTGTCTGTCTCTCTCTGTGTGTATATATATATATATATATATATATATATATATATATATATATATGTCTCTGACTTTCTCCCTTTGTGTATCTCTCTGGGTTTCTCTATTTCTTCTCTTTTCATCTCTCTTCCTGCATCTCTGTCTCTGTCCCTATGTGTGTCTCCGTCTGTATATATATGTCTCTTTCTCCCTTTGTGTATCTCTCTGGGTCTCTCTATTTCCCCTTCTAACTCTTTATGCCCTTCTCTCCCTGTATCTCTGCCTCTGTCTCTGTCTCTATCTGTCTCTCTCTGTCTGTGTGTGTGTCTCTCTCTGTCTCTATATATATCACTGTGTCTCTGTCTTTCTCCCTTCGTGTATCTCTCTGTGTCTCTCTCTTTCCCCTTTCATCTCTCTGTGTCTCTCTCCGTCTGTGTCTCTTCTTTTCCCCCTATCAGTCTCTGGCTCTGCCTCTCTATTTCTGTCTTTTTCTCTCTGTGTCTCTCTCCCCACATTGTTATACTTCCCTAATTGCCACATGCATACGTACACATATTCCACTCACCTAAAATTGTCCTCATGGCTATAGTGTTGGCAGCAAACTTTGAGCAACAATCAAGAAAGTGGGCAGTGGGCTGAACCGGATTACAGGATTGCCCTGAAGTGAAACACCTTCCTGTCTACACCCTAGACCCAGTCTTATCATCAACATTTTCATTCAACCTAAGTCCATTGTTAAAAAGCAAAGCCAGGAGGCAGCTGGGTGGCTCAGTGGATTGATAGCCTGTCTAGAGATGAGAGGTCCTGGGTTCAAATCTGTCCTCAAATACTTCCTAGGTGTGTGACCCTGGGCAAGTCACTTACCCCCCATTGTCTAGTCCTTACCACTCTTTTGCCTTAGAACCAATAGAAAATAGGGGTTTAAATTAAGAAAGAAAAAAAAAGGCAAAACCAATATAATTACCCAACCCCCTCTAAAACCACCAAGTAAGTACCTGAAGAAACTAGCCAGTCTACCCCCTCCCCTTTCCCCAAATCAATCAGTCAATCCCTCCTTGAAGAGGCATAGAATAGAGCTCCTATGTGTGCCGCAAACAGCTAGCGTTAAGCCACCACAGAGGGTGGGACCCTTCTAGCCCAACTTTTAAGGTTAGAAATGAAACACATCATCTCCAGAAACATACTCAGAACAGACCTCTGGGTAAAGGCCCTTGGGGCTTCTATTACCAGCCTCGTCTTCAGGTTAAAATCACTGGGGTTCTGTAACTTTCACCTGCAGTATATCAAAAATCTCTTTCCCACTGGCAGTACAGCCATGTGGCCCATCCGCGCTTACACCATTTTAGCACTTTTATCCCCCCAAAGACAATCTCATTCATTCTCTGATGACCCCAGCATTTCCCAATCTTCCACTGTGGCTGGCAGCAGCGAGGCCATTTGGTGCATCCATTATCACTCGCAGGAAAATGTGCTTTTTGACAAGTTTCTCCAAATTATTTCTCCTTTAATTTCCATTTATGCCATTCCATTCCATCCCATCGGCTCATTGATGGCGATGGTGTTTTACCCTGACTCTCAGGAAAGAGGCTCAACTGCAATCTCCTCTTGGCCATTTTCTGCATATGCAAATGATGGTGATGTATTCCTTGTTTCTCCTCCTCCTATTTGCTCCCCTCCACAAATTAACTCACCAACATCTTTTATCCCACTTCCTGCTGGGTTATTGCTGTGAAAGGTCTGCATCATTCCAGTGGAGGTTGCATTTATGGGTTTCTTTTGAACCTGAGTTTTCAGGGATTTATGCCTTGATTAAAAATGTGCTGTCGGGTGAAACCTGCCATCAGGAGGATGCTGATTTTTTAATTAGCAAAGACAAATCAGAAAGTCTCTCATAAGGTTTTGGCACTTTTTTGTGATTTCAAGATGGTTTCTTGTTGAAACAGAAGGTTCACTGGTGTTTTTAATAAAGTTTGACAAGTCTAACGGTAGCAATATACCGTCGATAATTTGCTCTTGTGTGCACTTTAGAGGAGCAGGTGGGCTAGCAAGTAAAGTTCTCTCCCTTAAACTGTGTAACTTAACCATCTTTACCTGGGCCAGCAAGTTCCCTCAGGCTCCCACACTAATTATCTTGGGGTGATCTTTCACCCTTTCCTCCTACTCCCCACTTCTCATCTCCAATCAATTGCCAGGTTTTGGTCATTCCATCTCTGCCATATTTTTCCAAGATATCCCTTGCTCTCAAATTCCATTTACTATATCCTATTTTTATTATAAAGATTTCTTCTAGTTACATGTAATAACAAATTTCCACTTAAGTTTTCTAAAGTTATATGATCCAAATTGTCTCTCTTTCTCCCTTCCTTCCCCCTTCCCAGAACTAATAAGCAATTTGATCTGGGTCATATATGTATTATCATGTATAACATATTTCACAAAAATATTTATAGCCACACTTTGTGGTGGTAAAAAAATGGAAAATGAGGGGATGCCCTTCAATTGGGGAATGGCTGAACAAATTGTGGTATCTGTTGGTGATGGAATACTATTGTGCTAAAAGGAATGATGAGCTGGAGGGATTCCATGTGAACTGGAACAACCTCCAGGAAGTGATGCAGAGTGAGAGGAGCAGAACCAGGAGAACATTGTACACAGAGACTGATACACTGTGGCACAATCAAATGTAATGGACTTTTCTACTAGCAGCAAGGCAATGATCCAGAACAACTTGGAGAGATTTACAAGAAAGAACACTATCCACATTCAGAGGAAGAACTGTGGGAGCAGAAACACAGAAGAAAAACAACTGCCTGATCAAATGGGTTGATGGGAATATAATTGGGAATGTAGAGTCTAAACAATCACCCAAGTGCAAATATTAATGATATAGAAATGGGTCTTGATCAATGACACATGTAAAACCCAGTTGAATTGCACATTGGCTACAGGAGGAGGGTGGGGAGAGGGGAGGGAAAGAACAAGAATCTTGTAACCATGGAAAAATATTCTAAATTAATTAATTAATTAATTTTTTCCAAATTAAAATAAATACAACATATCTCCATCACTTAATATATCCTACTACAGTTTCCCATTACAACTTGCCAAAACTGTTACAATGACCTCCAACTCCTGTCTTCCCATCTCTACTCTAATTTTCCCTTTTTCCTTCCCCCATCCCCCAATAATTCATCCTTCACATTGCCACCCAAACACCTGGGAGGAGATTTTGGCTCTGCCTTTTATTATCTGTGGGATTACCTTGGCTAAGTAACTTCATCTTACTAGATTTCAGTTTCCTCAATCTGTAAAATGGGTTAAATGACCCTTGAGATTTTGTTACTCAATTGTGCCTGACTCTTCATGACTAAATAGGCCATAGCTATCCATGGAGTTTTCTTGGCAAAGATACTAGAATGGTTTGCAATTTCCTTCTCTAGCTCATTTTACAGATGAAGAAACTGAGGCAAACAGAGTTAAGTGACTTGCCCATGGTCACACAGGTAGGAAGTGTGTGAGGTTACATTTGAACTCAGATATTCCTGACTTCAGGCTGCAATAGACTTCTAATTACATTACTTTTCTATTCAACAATATTCAATGACTTCCTATTGCCTCACTGGCTACATAATTCTAATTCTTCTGATTGGCGTACAAGAACCCCAACAATCTAGCACCATCCTGCCTTTTCAGCCCTCTCAATGTGAAGCCCCTCTAGGGGCTCTATGCCTCGGTCCCAAATAAATCTCTGAGCTTTTAAACAATCTGTTCGATGTGCCTGGAACTCCCAGTTCTAAATCTATGGTTCCAGTTTAACCAACAGGCAGGATTGCTAGTTACTATTCAGGAGCTAGTGAATAAGAAGGATCAGACCCTGGACAAGTCCTGTTCCTGAGCATCCTACCCAGCTCAGAGGGAGTTCTGGGTTCAGGTCAACTTCGTTGTAGTTATCTGAAAGAGTAATTGCCCTTCCATTCAGGAGTCTGCTGGTAAATGTTTAAGAGCTGACTCTCCTTAAAAGTTGTTCATGGGACATACTTTTACATTTATTCTGCTTTATTAACATTCTCCCTCTCCCTTTCTGAAGACTAGACAATTAAGGGCAGAGAGATGGCTCAGTGGATAGAGAACCAGGCCTGGAGACAGAAGGTCCTGGGTTCAAATCTGGCCTCAGATACTTCCTAGTTGTGTGACCCTGGACAAGTCACTTAATCCCCATTGCCTAGCCCTTATCACTCTTCTGCCTTGGAACCAATACACAGTATCAATTCTAAGATGGAAGATAAGGATTTTTAATTAATTAATTAATGCTTGTTGCCTTAATTTGACTTGACATATGTTGGTGAAATGAAGTTGGACCCCATGAACACAGACTTATTACTCAGATGCTGCATATAGACTTTGCATAGGGTCAATAAAAAGAATGAACCATACATAATGGAACCTCTATCATGCCTGCAATTTCCCTTAGACCCAGGCCCCTCCTATGCATTATAAAAGTATCCTGAAAGTCCAGGAGTTCCAGGAAAAACAGAGTTAATTGTTGACTCTCCCATCTACCCATCCAACCAGATGGCTCCTCTTTCTGAAAAACAGGCCAAAGAGTGAAGGGAATACAAGGTAATTCCCAACCGATGTTCAACTCATGGTACCCAAAAGGGTCAGTCATAAGAAAAAGAACTCAGGAACTCTAGATGGATCTTGCCCCCCCCTCATGACCCAGCAGAGCCCCCACTGCAGAGAGAAAGTCAAAGCTTTTCTGGCTGTCATCATGATGCCGGTAGGTACCTTCAACAGAATCTTGCTACAGATGATGTTTATGTCACTAGTGGACCATTGAACTGTAGACAAGGGATTGGAGGAGCACCTCTGTGTTCCACTAACATTAACTCTGGTTATAGGACCATTTCAATCTACAAAATAAGTATATGCAAGGATACAGCTAGGTGACTCAGTGGACTAAGAACTAGGCCTAGAGACAGGAGGTCTTGGGTTCAAATTTGGCCACAGAAACATCCTAGCTTTGTGACTCTGGGCAAGTCATTAATCCCCATTGCCTAGCTCTTCATCCTTGGAACCAATACCCAGTATTGATTCTTAGGTGGAAGATAAGAGTTCAAAAAATAGGTATGTGCATAAAAACACAAAGATCCAGTTGATACGTTATCATTACAAAGACTTGTCTTCACGTGATCCATGGCTCACTCCCCTTCCTCACCCAAAATGTTTGGTTTGCATTGATGTGGCTCATCCTTAGAGTCTGTCCTCACCAAAAATCATGGCTTCTTGTTTCATTTTACCCCTTCTAAAGTTGTCTCTGCAAAAGTTTACTCGTAGTTAGGTCTTCACAAATGTGAATAAGAGGGTTTCCATCTCCCATTCGCATGAAAACTGCCCCTATCTGGTACAGATTGATCTTTATTCAACCCCAAGGACTCAGGGTATTCCAAAAACAGCCAAGAGAAATTTCCTTCCCTTTCTGTCAAGTCCCATCTCTCCAGAAGACCTACAGAGATCTCTAGGGTGATAGAACCATCCTGTGGTGGGGTCTCCCCTGAGGAGGGGAACAAATTTGGAGTTGCTAGAGAGGCAATCCTTCTGACGTTCTGGGGACACCAACTTTCGATCCATGAAAGTGTACAGGCCCTTAGTCTGTTTGGTACTATGCCAAAGTCTTGGGCTAAGCCCGTACCTCAAAAGTATATAAATTTAGGGTTGCCAGAGTCAACCCTTCTCCCACATAAACTACCCTGCCTGAATAATTCTTGGATAATGCAGTGCTTTAGCCTTTGCTCTTCCTCCTGCTAAGGAGGATGTATGTGATGTTCTCCCTTAGAGGCAGGAGCTGCCCCTGAACTCTATTTTCTCTCTCTAGGATACTGGGGTTTGGAACTCTTGAACCTGGTAGTGTTAAAGAGATAATCCTGAGCCTAATGCTACCCAGAACCCATCCTTCATTCTGGATTCTGAAAATCGGGAACCGGGAACATACTTAGGATTCATGATATTCTATGTGCCTATGCCTTAAAGTAGTGACTTAATTATTGTGACATCCTTGCCATATTCAGGCATCCCTATTCCCACCCAGAACCTAAGTCCACTCTTAGCTCTGCTTTTCTCTGGATCTCTCCCAAATTAAATCAAAAGTTTAAAAAAAGGCTGAATCTAAAATTAAAGCTCCCTTTCTGCCCACACTCCCACAGCTAGTAAATGACCGAGACAGGATTTGAAGGTTTTCTGGCTTCAAATTCTGTTCCCTATCCACAATGTCATCCTCTTACAGTTCTTTTTTTTTAACCCATACCTTCTGTCTTAGAATTAATACTAAATATCCATTCCAAGGCAGAAGAGCATTGAGGATTTGTTATTATATGTAACTGGTGAAATAAAATATCTTTCTAATTAAAAAAAAATTTTAATGAGCTGTAAGAACTACACAATTGAGGTTAAGTGACTTTCCCAGAGTCATAGAGCTAAGAAGTGGCTGAGGTCAGATTTGAATCCAGAACCTCCCATCTCTAGGTCTGGCTCTCCATCTAGCTGCCTTTCCCTAACATTTATTTCTGTTTAGTACTTATCAATGGTTCCTAACACAAGGTTTAAATTCCTCTGCCCCTATTATGTAGTCACTGGTGTCAAACTCAAATACAAAGATCTCTGGTCCCCCTATTGTCTTAGAAAACCACCAATTCACATTGTCTATGTTGAATTGTACCTTTACTTTGCGAACACTTCCCAATCACCTTTTAATCTGATTGGAGCACTGGGGAGGACTACCAGTGAAGGATAGTATATTTGACACCTCTGATGAGCTGCAATCTGAGTTAAGTACTTATAGTACAACACAGTGTGGGTACTAGGAAGCTGTAAGGAAAGGGCACTGTGTCTAGAGTCTGAGAAACAGGTGTCTTGGTCAACAATGGCCATTTACTGTCTCTGTGACCCTAGGCAAATCACACCACATTATTTGTCCAAATCATGTGCCCATGTTGACCTCATCTTGGTGTATGGTGTGGGATTGATCTATCCTCAGTCTCTCCCATACCATTTTCCAATTTTCCCAATAGTTTTTGTGAAATAGCGAGTTCTTGTCCCAAAAGTTCAGATCTTTTAATTTATCAAATACTAAATTAGTGTGGTCATTTATTACTAGGAATGGTGTTCCTAACCTATTCCACTGATCCACCACTCTATTTCATAGACACCACTCCTCTGTACCTCATTTCCTCCTCTGTAAAATGAGGGGACTGGTCTAGATGATCTCTAAGATCCCATCCAGCTCTAAATCATGGTCTGTAGAGCCATGGCAAGGTTTGGATCTCATACACCTTCTGCATGGCTGTCCACCAGAATTTTTTAGCCTTCTGATAACTCACACTACTTGATCAATCACAAAAGAAGCATCTATTATACCATGAAGAATAGAATCTTCTGGCAACTAGTTAGCTCAGCAAGCTGTACCTGAAGTCAAGAAAACCTGAGTTCAAATTCAGTTTCAGATATTCCCCAGCTGCAGGACCATGGACAAGTCACCTAGTCTTTTTATGCCTCAGTTTCCTCATCTGTAAAATGGGGATGATAAGAGCATCTACCTCACAGGGTCATTGTGGAAATCAAATAATATTTGTAAAGCCCTTTGGATAACTTAGAATGCTCTCTTTAAATGCTATCTAGTATTGCTATTATTATCTTTGAAAGTGAATCTAGGGCAGCTAGGTCTGGAGTTAGAAGGGACATGGGTTCAGATTTAACCTCAGACACTTCCTATCTGTGTGACTCTGGACAAGTCACTTAACTCCAATTGCTATTGCTGCTTCTGTCTTAGAATTAATACTAAAATAGAAGGTAAAGATTGTTTCTTTTTAAGTGATCTTAAAGGCAACATGACCTAATGAATAAAGCACTGGGCATAGAGTTGGGAATACCTGGGTTCTCATCCTCCCCTATGATATATGACTCCGAGCAAGTCACTTGCCCCCTCTGGCCCCCTACCTATTATCCATCTACTCATTCAAAGAAGTCCTGGCATCTATAATCTATATTAGCTAGGAGACGTTCACACACCAGCAGTTCTCTGTGCTAAGGAAAATCACAGACTCTTTGTGCATTTGAGCATAAAAAGGGAATTTTTAAAACACCCCTCATTGCACCTCCCTACACATGACATGCTAGACAGCTGCATACATTACCTACCCTTGGTCTCAGCTTTGATCTTTCAAGTATCTTCTGGTCTGTCTGAAGAGCGCCAATATATGAACATGAAAGATAATTTACGGCACACATTAGTTAATGATAAAGGGCAAGATGAGTGACACGAACAAGAGGTATCATCGGTGTTTGGAGAAGACGAGTGTGAAATAAAATGATCAGGGAAAGCTTCAAGGAGCAACTGGAATTTGAGCAGCCATTTGAGCATCTCAGCTCCCCAGAAACCTTGAAATTCATAGAAATCAAGTCACAAGTCATCTAGGCAGTAAGGATTGGCAGATGATCTACAGATGAATGAGAAACCAAGATTTTGCAAGCCTCCCTTTATCTCTTACCCCAGAGGTTCCAGTCTAGGACACTAGTATGTCTAGGGAGTACAAGAAGCATGAAAAAGGGTTATGGGGAATATTTGGTAAGTATATCATCTAATTGTCTTTATTTTAATTATTTTAATTCTTATATGCATATATACGGTGGGTGTTGGCATTTTTTCCTTCCTTATCAAACAGTAGATACAGAAAGATTTGTTGGGAATTAAGAAATATAAGAACCCAAATTGGTTGGGAACTTCTGCCTCAACCCTTCAAAAGAGAATGCTTAGGATCCTGGTCTCCAATCCAACCTCAACTGGTCCCAAGCTGCCCTGAAGCTAGATAGGCATCCAGAGAGCCGTTCTCCTCCCTAGTAAAACATCTGGTCCCTGTAAGGGCTCCCCAGGGCTCACTCTGCGATGCTGGGCCTGAGGTCTCTGCTACATGACAGACTGTGCTGAGAGGCTCCCAAAGAGGTAGTGTGAGGATGTCAACCTCATCCCCTTGGCAGCCAGCGATGGCTTTGGCAGCCGGAAGCCATTTATCTTCATCTGTCTGTCAATAGGATTTGGTTGGGGAAGAGGCCAGTGTGCATGGGACCAGCTGAGACCAGAATGGCAAACATCTCCCAAAGATAAAACAGGAGGGCTTTCTAATCAATGCCAAAAAATCTCTGGGATAGATTCTAGCAGCCTCCATCAAGGCCATGCAAAGCAGCCCTGGTTGGATTCAGCTTTGCTAAATCTTCTTTATTCATCCCTGGGTTAAAAAAATGCATTTATAGGTCAGCTATATCAATATAAGTGCTTGGTTAGGGAGGACAATACTTCATTTATTTGAAGCTTGGACTCCCATTTTAATTCCGATTTCTAGGACTAACAAAGCATCATTCCTTAATGGAATGGAATTGATCGTCGATTTAGAACCAGAAAGAATTTTAAAGATCACCCAGTCCATCTTCTTCATTTTTCAGATGAGAAAACTGAGGCCCCGAGAAGTTAAAATTGACTCGACCTACTTTCTCTCTTGTAGGACTTGCTTTGGGGGAAAATGGCCAGACTTGAAACAGAAGAGAAGGATTCTGTCAGAAGCTCGAAGATATAGCCTTGAGAGATTTCAAACTGAATTCTTACATTCAGGTGCACCAAGTCCCCAAGGCAAAATTGGCAGTATTAGACTCAATAACTATGGAAAGTGAGATTCTTTCTTTGAACAAGCTTTTTCTGCTTTTCATCACTCTGTGCCTGAAAACGATTTTACTTTAGAACAGTCCGAGGATTTCAAACGAGATTTTCAAACTCGAGGGGGTGGCTGGAGGAAGAAAGAGGGAAAAAAGAAGTCTTCCTTCCCACTGAGATACTGGACCCAAGCTCTGGGGTCATATTAGTGATCAAAGAGAGGCAGGCAAGGTACACTTCCAATAATGCCCTGCCAACATTACTGCTGCCTTAATCAGTCCCACTTCCCAGGTCAGGCGATATCAAACCCATGTTGGTGTGGAGCAGCAACAAAAAATATCCTCAGAAGAAAAGCACCTACAAAACTGGGGGACACAGGCTCATAGATGGGAGGTCCTGGGTTCAAATCTGGCCTCAGATACATCCTAGCTGTATGACCCTGAGCAATTCACTTAACCCCCACTCCCTAACCCTTAGCTCTCTTCTGCCTTGGAACCAATGCTTAGTATTGATTCTAAGATGGAAGGTAAAGGTTTAAATAAAAATTACAGGACAGATGAAATCCCCTGGAGAGTGAGGGAAGGATTTGGTATCTCACAGGACAAACTGAATCAGATAATTTCCAGCAGCTCACCTGTGTAGAAGACATTTGGTTATTGTTGGGGGCTTTTACTCAATAAGCTGAGAGGATGGAATTTCAGCGTCCATTTGGATGAGTTCTCAGCTTCCCTGACTAGTGAGAAAGTTCTGGTGGTTCCCAAATAAGCAGAATAACAGGAACAAGGAATGAGAACCAGAAGAACTTTTTATCAAACATATATTCTCTCATTTGAGCCTCACCTTATACAGGTAACACCATAGGGATCATTATCTTCATTTTTTTAGATGAGGAAACTGAGGCTCAAAGACGCAATTCTAGCACCTTTTCTCTATTAATTATTTCCTATTTATCTTGCACATGAGACTTGTCTATATGCATTGGCATGTGGCCTTCTCTGTTGGATGGTAACCTTCTTGAGGGCAGGAACTGTCTTACCTCCTTTTGTATGCCCTGCACTTAGCACAGTGCACCGACATATACCAGGCACTTAATAAAGTGGTAGATGGCTGATTGAGTGCGCCTGGTCACACAGCTAATAAATAGCAGAGACCAGATTTGAATGGAACTCTTCCTGAATCGTCAGTGAGTTCTTGGCCCACTACATCCCTGTTTCTCATACCGATGATTAGCAACGTGTGAAACTTAAGACGTTTGACTTCCCCTCTCATGGCTGATAAGTAGGAGACTATCAGAGCAAAATATTGAATACCTTGTCATGTTGTGGGAGAAACACCCCCAAGTTTGTAGCAAGGTCTTACCCCAAAAATGGGAGACTCGAACTCCATTCAGTCCAGAAGTAAAAAAGAATTTGATTTGAAGAAGAAGAGATTTATGGTGGTATAATAGCCTAATAGCTGGTGGAATAGACTGAGGCTAATGATGTAGCTTTAGGGCTGATAGATAAACCAAGGAGCTAGTAAAGCAGCCTCTCCAGAACTGATAGAATAGCAGCTCTCCAGATACAGAATAGCACCTCCAAGTATGGAGTAGCAGCTCCACTTTAGAGCAGCAGCTTCCACTGTCCATCTCCATCAGTCAGATACAGCCTCTGTATCAGTTGTTTATTGTTTCATAATTGTTTTTCTGTGTTACAAGGAAGTGATCAATTTGAAGTAGGTTTGTAACCTGGGACTATGGACTTGTTCTTTGAATAGTTTGATCACTATAATTCAAGCCAATTGGTTCCCTTTGTGATTCTATTTTTTTAATTTGTGTATTGTAAAAAATTATTCTGAGAAAGAATCCATAGGTTTCATCAGACTGGCCAGGGGGTTTAGGACACAAAAAAGGTGAAGAATCCCTGGTCCAGAAAGAGGAAGAGTGTTTCAAAACTACTGTGAGGGGGCAGCTAGGTGGTTCAGTGGATTGAGAGTCAGACCTGGAAATTGGAGGTTCCAGGGTCAAATCTGATCACAGACACTTCCTAGCTGTGTGAAC